>NW_020175821.1:108247-136906 GCF_003031525.2 Neophocaena asiaeorientalis asiaeorientalis
GTGACCTCTCCCGTTGCGGAGCACAGGCTCCGGACGCGCAGGCTCAGCGGCCATGGCTCACGGGCCCAGCCGCTCCGCGGCATGTGGGATCTTCCCCGACCGGGGCACGAACCCGCGTCCCCTGCATCGGCAGGCGGACTCTCAACCGCTGCGCCACCAGGGAAGCCCCCTGCTTTTTTTAAAAAACCTTTTTTGTTGTGAAATAGAGCTCTCATTTAGCAAAGTGCACAATACAAAAATGAATAGCTCATCAAATTATCCCAAAAATAAACACCCATGTAACCACTGCCGAGCTCAAGAAAAAGAACATCACCAGCAACTCTACCTCAATTACTATCTCCTTTGTTCTCCCAAGGGTAACCATTTTCTTGACTTCTCTAAGCATGTGCTCTAAAATACTGTTGTTCAGTCTTGCCTGTTTTTTTCAAACTTTCTACAAATGGAATAACACATTATGTATTCTTTGGTATCTAGTTTCTTTTATTCATCCTTATGTTTGTGAGATTTATCCTTAATGTAGGTATAGTCTGTTTGTTTTCATTTGCTGTATATCATTCCTTGTACAAATATATCACATTACATTTTTATCCATTCCACTGCTGATATCATATTTGGGTTGTTTCCGGTTTGGAGAGGTTACAAATAATACTTGCATGAACATTTATGTACATGTCTCTTTGGCATATATATGCACACATTTCTATTGGGTATCAGAGTGTTGAATTGCTGGGTCATGGGATATGTCCTTAACTTTAGTAAAGTCAAATTGTGGTTGTATCACTTCTGCCAACAGAGTATGAGAGTTCTTAGAGCTTCACCTCCTTGCCAACAGTTGTTATGGTCAGTCTATTTAAGTTTAGCTATTCTGGTGAATATGTAGTATTATCCATTTGCAGTTTTAATTTGCATTTCCCTGATTACTAATGAGGTTGGGCAAATTTTATATGTTTATTGGCTATTTGATATCCTCTTTTGTGAAATGCCTGCTCAAATCTCTTGCATACTTTTCAACTGGATTGTTTACCATTTTCTTGTTGATTTCTAGTAGTCCTTTATATACTCTGGATACAAGCCCTCTGTCAGTTATATACATTGTAAAGTTCTTTTTCTTTTTGCCGATTGTTTTTTCATTCTCTTAATAATGTCTTTTGATGAACAGAAGTTCTTAATTTTAATTTGAGTCAGATTTATCAACTTTTAAATTTATGTGTCTTGTTTTTGGTGTTTCCTTACACCAAAATCATGAAAATGTTCTGTATTATTCTCTAGAAACATTTTTTGACTTTTAAGTTTAGATCTGCAATCCACCTTGAATTGATTTTTATGTATGGTATGAGTTAAAGGTTAAGTTTCCTTTTTTCTCCCCAAGATTCAAGCATCATTTATTGAAAAGATTGTTCTTTCTGCACTGCTCTGCAGTAGCACCTTTGTTAAAATCAAATGTTGATCAATGCATGAGCTCTGTATTCCATTCTATTTGTCTATCCTTGCACCAACACCACACTGTCTTAATTCCTAAAGTTTTATACTGTGTCTTTATATCCAGGAGATTAAATTCTCTTTTCTGGTTCTTCACAAGGGCCTTGGCTGTTTTTGCTACTTTGCCTTTCTATATAACTTTTAGAATCAGTGTGTCAAGTGGCGCTTTCATTTCTCTCATAAGGCTGACTTTCAGCTAAGTTTCTCTGGGATGATGTTTAGTTAGAGCTTTACTGGCACTAGCACTTTGAAAGGATATGATATAGTGGAAAAAACATGGGCTGTGGAGTCTGACTTGAGCTGGAGTTTATCCCTGCCACTCTCTCTTAGTTGGGCCATTAGAAGGGTTTGGGCTAGTTTTTGTCTGTCTTGATCAACCATCTGTTATTTGTAGTCCACAGTAACAAAAACATCTTTATTACTAAAATTACTATTAAAATTCAACACTGCACAGGTTTGTTGACATCACGATAAATATTTCTCAGCCCAGCTCAGGAATGTGTCAAAGCTATCACAACAATGCTGCAGACATCGTATCAGTCAACTCTGAGCATCCTTACTCATGTATCATAACTGTAGCTTGTGCCTCGACTTTTTAAATTTAAACATTTGTAGTTGCTTATAAACCAATTAAAATTTTTTTCCTATTATCTTTTTACCATACTCCCAGGACAACATTTTGACTCACAAGACATATATATCATATATTGAAATTATAAAGTTATGATGAATACCCATGAATCTAACATCTGATATCCAAACTACGTACTCCTCCTCTATTATGTTAACTGGTTGCTTACTCAAGCATCTTTGAGAACTCGGCCTCTCTAATTTCTATTATTAGATTATTTATTTATTTATTTTAAATGAAGACTTTCTTTTTATTTTATTTCGATTTTTCTGGCCGCACTGCGTGGTACGCAGGATCTCAGTTCCCCCACCAGGGATGGAACCCTCGCCCCCTGCAGTGGAAGCGCAGAGTCTTGACCACTGGACCGCCAGGGAAGTCCCTATTATTAGTTTAATATTCACTTAAAATATTCTCAAGCTTAGTGTAGACAGCTGCATCCAGCTTCAATATGTGGTTACTTTTCAGTTCATTAGTGCTATGAAATCTGTGAACATATTTATTTAGAAGAATTGGCAGGCAGGCAGTTTTGTCTCCAATTCTATCTACACCTCTAAGTGTCTGTGTGTAACTGTGGCTGCATATGGCCTCTTACACACATTCAGAAATGGATCCCAGTCTCCCCCCTTTCTCTGTATCTCTCTATCTTTCTCTTTCTCACACACATATATATTCAGACACACACAAAGAAAAGGATCTAGAAAAAAAAAGATAAAAACAACTCTTATCTGATCCACTTACCATCTGCCCTTTCTATCTATCACTGAAAAATTGGGTAAAATGTTCAGTCTTGTACTCATTTCCCTCTTTTAGTCCCTATTCTCTTATTCGTGCTGGGCGGGAGACAAAGTTGGTGTGCAAAAAGGCAGTCTCTTATTTCCCACTGCATGATTTCCCTTTTCAGTCATTCCATGCTGCTGTCAGCTGACAGAAACCGTCAAGAGACTCTGTTTTATGGTTATGCAGGGAACTCTGAACATTTTGTGGGAGGTGTCTTATAGGAGAAAAGTAGAGAGGCTGTCAGCCACTGCTATTATTGCCATCCTGTCACCAGGTGGCAAAGGTAAACCTGTTCTGTCAAATAGTTCTGTCAAAAGCTTATCAGAGAGAAAAAGACTGATGTGTTTATAGCATCTGAGCTTATACAACATGCTCAATTAATTCATGGGATGTTTTATTTTTGAATTTGGCTCTTCAGTTTCAGGAACACATGTCTTTATGGTTGTAATCTTTTGCTTCCCCCTTACCTTGATATATGCATATGTATCTGTGTGTGTAATTATGTGTATATGTAATATACATCTGTATATGCATCTGTATAGCATAGTTCAGTTCAATAGGCATTTATTAAGTACTTACTATGTGCCAGGCATCAAGGATGCAGGATGAATAAAATATGGACCCTGCTCTCAAGGAGCTTATGATCTAATAGTATTTGTCTTTCTGAAGGGAAGATTTCATACGTAGTGATTGTGTTTGTTAAGTTATACCACACAGAGTATTAAAACTTAACAGGACTTTCCTTCAGCTATAGGAAGCAGAAGAGAACTAATTTGTATATTATTTACATACAGCTTTTACTTTTAAAATTAAATACAAAATAATTTTAGGCTTACAGAAGAGTTGCAAAGATAGCACAAATCTATATTCCTTACATCCTTCCTATACACCTATATAAGAATTCCTATATACCCTTTTCTTAGGTTCCTCTAATGTTGGCATGTAGCCATGGTACATTTATCAAAACTGGGAAATTAACATTGGTACATACTATTAACTAAACATAGACTTAATCTGGATATCAGCAGTTTTCCACTAATATCCTTTTTCTGTTCCAGGAGCTGATCTAGGCTCCTACATTGCATTTAGCTGTCATGTCTCTTTTAGTCTCCTCTGATCTCTGATAGTTCTTCAATCCTTCCTTGTCTTTCATGACCTTGACACTTTTAAGTATTGCAGATCAGGAAATTTGTAAACTGCCCCTCAATTTAGGTTTGTCTGATGTTGTCTCATTATTAGATTGAGGTTATACATTTTTGAGAAAAATCTCACAGAGACAATGTCCTTAACACATCCTTTATCAGGGGTACGTGATATTGACATGTCTTATTACTGGTGATATTAACCTTGATCATCTGGTTAAGGTGCTGTCTGCCAGGTTTCACACTGCAAGGTTACTACTTTTTTCTCATTGTAATTGAGAACTGGAATTTTGTCTTTGTAATATTCCACAAATATTTAAGTTAATAGTTTTAAATTTACAGGAAGATTGCAAAAATAGTACATAGGGTTCCCATATACCCATTTCCCCCTATTGTTAACATCTTACATATACATTTGTCACAGCTATTGAGCCAACATTGATACATTACTATTGACTGAACTCCATACTTTATTTGGATTTTACTGTTTCACTCAATGATTTGATTGATCTTGCCTGTAGCAATTGTTACTGTGGTGTTCTAATGGTGATTTTCTATTTGCCTCATTTTTTCTACATCATTAATTGGAATTCTTCTGTGAGGAAGAATTGTTCCTTCTCCCCCATTTATTTGTTTATTTACTTATTTAATCATTTATTTATATCAGTGTGGACGCATGGATATTTATTCTATTCTTCAGGTTATAATATAATGCTATTATTATTTATTTTGTTTGATCAAATTCTTCCAGCTCTGGCCACTGGAAGCTCTTTCAGGTCACTTCTGTGTCCTTTGGACATGCTCCTATCTTTTTTCCTTTTTTGTGGGGGAGCCCTTCCTTACTTTCTGGCACTGTGTATGCAATTTTTATGTAGAGCTAATAGACACTGTCATTTAGGAGGCTATCCTTTCGTTAAATACTTATTAATTTCTTCCTTGGTTGACATTTTAACTATTTTTCTTTCCTTACTCTTATCATTCAAACATTATGAATATCCTAAATTACACTGAAAAGTCAAGTTGTGGAAAATACACTGAGAAGGGAAAGAGGGTAAGATCTATGTGGACAGGGCTTGCTTTCCTATTCCTTCCTTTATTTATGGTTGTGGGCAAGTTGTGCAATCTCTCTAAGTCTCAGTTTACTCATCTATAAAATGGTGATGATAGTACTAATATTTACTTTGCAGAGTCATAAAAATTAGATGACTTAAATTTAAATTTACCTGGTGGTCCAGTGGGTGAGACTGTGCTCCCAATGCAGGGGACCCAGGTTCGATCCCTGGTCAGGGAGCTAGATCCCACATGCCACAACGAAGATTCTGGCACAGCCTAAATAAATAAATATCTAGATGAGTTGTGTCTTAAGATAAAAAAGTACCTTGTTATTTATAAAATTTTATATAAAGGTTATAGAGTTATCTCTGTATCACAGCACAAGGGCACTATATCCTATCCTTTTAATTATTTGGTACTGGTTGTTAAGGAAATGTTTTTATGATTACACAGAGAGGTCCATTCAAGTGAGAATAATGAACAATTGAAATTGTACTAGCCAAAAAAAATGTGCCTGGAACCAGATTAATGTATTTACTCAGATGCAATCTCATTTCTATAACTCTATTCATTCGGAAAACCCGAGGATTATACTAGTAATAAGCATGACCCATCTGTCTTTCAGACATAAAATGAAGCTTTTGTCCTTATTAAATAAAACTATGTCAGGATCAAATTCTTTTTTTCCAAAGGCATGCAATATGTTTCCTCAACCAATATAAAACATCATACGGAAGCAATTCAAGTTGTGGAGTCTGGTTGTTTGCTCAGAGCAATCACCCACCTGTTCATCAGTCAGTGAGATTTTTAAAAATTAATTAATTAATTGTTAAATAAATAAATGAAGACTGCGTTGGGTCTTCATTGCTGTGCGCGGGCTTTCTCTAGTTGCTGCGAGCGGGGGCTCCTCTTCGTTGCGGTGCGCGGTTTCCTCATTGCAGTGGTTTCCCTTGTTGCAGAGCATGGGCTCTAGGGCGCGGGCTCAGTAGTTGTGGTGCACGGGCTTAGTTGTTCTGTGGCATGTGGGATCTTCCCGGACCAGGGCTCGAACCTGCGTCCCCTGCACTGGCAGGTGGATTCTTAACCACTGAGCCACCAGGGAAGCCCCTGACTTGACCAAATTCTTGATGGACAGCGAATGACACTGAAGATCAAATAAGTGTTCTATGGTGCAATGTTTGAAAGAAATTCAACATAGAACATTATTAATCCTTTAAAAATGTTTATTAGAAGCACACAGTTCCCCCGATGGTTTAGTAAATCTAAAATAACCCAGTTATATACCATCTAATCTTTTGTTATGTGGTAAACTAAAAATTGGGGCTAATACAGTGATGCTATTGAAAACCTCCAGCTTCTGATTCTAGCCTCACTTTGGGCCCTTTTCCCTCTCCCATGAAGTCTTAGGAATGGCACGAGGACAGTGATTTTGAAAGGATCTGCAGCATTATCTATAAAGCAAAGAACACAGGCCAAGAACCCAAACTGGTTTACCACATAGTAGCCAGAGGGTCTCCTCTTGACTCCAACTCTGGCCTTATATTTCTTGCCTGCATTTTTTACTATTTTCAGCACAAACACCGAAGGATTTGAACTTCAAACTTCTCAAATTGAACGTGATTGCTACATATCTGCCTAAAACAGAAAAGTGGTCGATAGTTCACCCCTTCCTTGATTTTTATGGCTGTGGAAAAACGGAACCAGGCTGCACTATGACATTTCAGCACTAAGTGGAGCCAGACACCCAACTGCCTTAAAACTTACAAATCAGCAAAGAGCACAACCCTCTTAACCTGAAAACCTGACTTTGCTGGGGTTTTACAAATGGACAGAACTGGAGTTTTATGGTAAATCATCTGTTTAGTGTATTTGAATGCTCAGGCCTCAGGGGACAGACACCAGGTAAACAATTTGTTTAGCTCATCTCACGTGGATTAAAGAAAATGTATCAAATAAATACCAACTAACCAACTTGTTCGTACCTCATGATTCCCACACCCTCTACCCTTTGTTACAAGCTTCTGCAAGACAGGGGGCTAGCCTTTGGTGGTTCAGATTCTGTTCTGCAAGGCTAGAATGGGCCCATTTGGGGAAGAGCCCTGGCTAATAGGAAGATTTGTGATAGTGTTTGGGTAATGCTTTTGCAAGTAACTATGTATTTGACATAGGGACAGATTTGTCCAGTGCAGACTACTGGGTTGTGGGAGTGGGAGCCTGTCATGGGGTGATGAGTATCTGTAGGTGACTGATGGAGAATAGAAAGAGTCACAAGCCAATCTCATCTAGAAACTTGGCACAGACTGAGCCACCATTTAATTCTTGAGAGACCCTGAGAACCTAAGTATAAAAGAGATGAGCTTCTTGCAATTATTTTTCTGCTTTCTGCCTTAGTTTCCTTGTCTGTGAAAAGGAATAAGAATGCTTATTCCCACTTCCACTTCTATTTAAGGATACGGTGAAATGGGGTTACAAGGTTTAAAAATCCCTATTTTTCAGCTTCTGGAGACTAAGCAGACTTTAGCTTTTTAAAAAAATTTTATTATTATAAGCAGACTTTATCTTATGGGTGAGGAACTTGGTGTGATATGCCACATTAAAGTCAAATGCATGTGGAATCTGGGGGGTGGGATGAACTGGGAGATTGGGACTGACAAATATACACTACTAAGTATAAAACAGATGACTAATGAGCACCTACTGTGTAGCACAGGGAACCCTACTCAATTCTCTGTGGGACCTAAATGGGAAGGAAATCTGAAAAAGAGGGGATATATGTATATATATGGCTGATTCGCTTTGCTGTACAGCAGAAACTAGCACAGCATTGTAACGCAACTATACTCCAATAAAAATTAATTTTAAAAAGTCAAATGCATGTGGAATCTAAAAAATAAAACAAACAAATGAATATAACAAAACAGAAAGAGACTTACAGATACAGAGAACAAATTAGTGGTTATGAGTGGGGGAAAGGGAGAGAGGGCAAGATAGAGGTAAGGGATTAAGAGGTACAAACTACTTTGTATAAAATAGTAGTAAATAAGATAAATAAGCTACCAAGATATATTGTACAGCACAGGGAACATAGCCAATATTTTATAAAAACTTTAAATGAACTATTATCTATAAAAATATTGAATCATGTTGTATGCTTGGAACTAATATAATATTGTAAATCAACTATACTTCAGTAAAAAATTAAATTAAAAATTAATTAAATAAAGTCAAGTGACTGTTGGAAGCCCAGTCCTGAGCTTGTCCTTACAGGATGGCTGATGGACTGAATGGACAAATGAAGTGCTTCCTGAGGCTTTCTAATCCTACTTTCCTTTATTTACACCTTTGTTCAATGAACACTTACAAGTGCCTACTTTATGTCAGGCTTGTGTTTGGCATTGTGAAGCCAGCCATGAAAACCTTACTCTCTTTCCACAAGAGATTGTCATCCATGCGTGGAGACCAATAAAATTGCTAACAGTTGTAGGGGAATAAAGCAGGTGCTATGACAGTGTGGGAACGGGGTTCTGTGGGGATAAAGTCTCACTCAGACTGGGGTCAGAGAAAGCTTCGAAAAGACTGTGGCATTTGAGTCGAACCTTGCAGAATATAAACAGACAACAAAGTGGAAAAGCTCAGAGGCATGAAACAGCCTACTAGTAGCAATATCTAAGCTACAACTCAAAAGAGTATATAAAGAAGGGCTAGAACGAGTAGTACAGAACAGACTTGCCCTGAAAGGGATCACAGAACTCACAATGAGATCCTGTTTGTCCATTTACTAATGCATCGGTTCCATTTGACTTATTAAAGGAGGAACTTCTGTGGACATTCTCTTCCAACTTAATGGTTGGAAGGAGTGGAGTAACTGTCTATGGCTAAGTCCCTAAGGGCAGCAAAGAAAAGTGACCTTGCTAACACTATTAGCTCAGGCCCTTTCTCTCTCTTCTTTCACTGTCAATCTCCTAAAATGTGTGGTCCACAGTCACTGTCCCTACGTCCTCCTCTCCCATTCTCTTAGTAACTTCCTGGACTTTGACTTCCATCCCTAAGAGCGCTTTCTATAAGAAAACCAGTGTTATTTTTTCTGTCAGTTTTATTTAGTTCATATTCTCTCTCTCTCCTTTTTTTTTGGCCGTGCTGTGCAGCATACAGGATCTTAGTTCCCTGACCAGGGATTGAACCCATGCCCCCTGCATTGGAAGCTCAGAGTCTTAACCACTGGACCACCAGGGAAGTTTTCATATTCTCTTTTCAGCAACATTTATTCTGATGACCACACTCTCTGATGGACAAACCTCTCTTTAGTGTCTTTTGATGGTTCATCACTCTATTTCCTTTGTCAGCATGGCTTCCCCCTTTTGCCCCACTGTGTGTGCCCCTAAAGCAGTGTCCTTGGCCTGGCTTTATATTCATTCTCTTGCTCATTTTTATGCCCTCCTAGTCTTCTATATCTTCCCCTGCCAAATTCTAAGAGTTAACTTTAACCTGTGCTTAATTCAAAAGTCATGATAGTATGCAGGTTAAAAGCATGGATTCTGGTGTCAGAGTTCAAATACTGGCTCTGCCACTTACTAGCAGTGTCACCTAATTTCCCTATCTGTAAAATGTGGATAATAATAGAACTTAACTTCATTGGATTGGAGGATTAAGTAGGCTCCTGTGATATGCATAGAATAGTGCCTGTTACATAGTAACTACTACATAAATATTAACTATCATTATTATTATGTTCTAGATCAAGTTTTTAATCTGCTTTTAGTACATCTCCACTTGCATGCCCCTTGAATCTATTTCTTACTTTCAATTCTACAGCTTCTTTCTTCTCCTTGTAGAGAAGTGGCTAAGAGTACGGTCATTTGAGTCAAACATGGATTAATCTACTTCTTACCAACCATATGACCTCCTGTGACATACTTCAACTCTCCAAGCCATCTCCTCATCTGTATCTATATCATAGGATTGCTGTGAGGATTAAATGAGGTAGTATATGTGAATAAGATGATATAAACAAAGTAAACAATTAACAGATAGTAGTTATTCCATTGTTGTTACCACCAGATCTTCTGCATTTAGCACAAATACTACATCTTCCACAGAGCAGCCTCAGTGCTCCACCCACAGTGCTTACCTCCTGCTTCTGAATGTTTGTAGCATTTGTGATCTGTCCCACTTATTTGACAGTTAGCTTATTTCACTGTATATTGTCATTTACCATTTTGTTAATTTGTCTTCTCTTCCTGGTTTAAGTGTAAGCTCTTTGAAGATAGGGACCTTGTCTTACACCTCCTGTAGCTTTAGCATCTAGCCCAGTGTTTGGTAAATAAACTGTGATGGACAATCCGTATTCTCGTCAAATTTCAAATGCCAAATTGGAGCTGATTATCCACTCCCCATCGCAGTTCCCCTGACTCTCTGTTAAGAACCACTTCGATTGAAACTGGGCCACCAGCAGTGCAAGGGCCAAGTCCTAACCACTGGACTGCCAGGGAGTTACCAAGAACCACCTTTATTTCTAATCTCCTAGTTTAGAAATCTTTGACACTGCTCATGAATTTCTTCTGTACAGAATCTTCCTGAGTTCCATTCATTCTGCGTGTGCCTGGCTCAGTGCCTAACACATAGTACTTGATCAATAAATGTTGAATAATGATTGAATAAAAATTACTAGATTTTGGGCTTCCCTGGTGGTGCAGTGGTTGAGAGTCCGCCTACCGATGCAGGGGACATGGGTTCGTGCCCCGGTCCGGGAAGATCCCACATGCCGCGGAGCGGTTGGGCCCGTGAGCCATGGCCGCTGAGCCTGCGCGTCCGGAGCCTGTGCTCCGCAACGGGAGAGGCCACAACAGTGAGAGGCTCATGTACAAAAAAAAAAAAAAAATTACTAGATTTTAATTTTATATGCTTCAGATTTGCCTCTTTTCTTTATCTCTAATGATACCACCCTAGTCCAGGCCCTCATTGACTGTGTCCAGAATATTGAAATAGCTTTCTATCTGGCTTTCTAATTTTCTTCTTTGATTTTAATATAGTTTACCTGTTACTGTTATACAAATATTCCTAAAATACCATTTCTATGCACAAATATTACCTCATTTAATTCTCACAACGACCCTATGAAGATGGTTTCTCTACTGTTTGTGGAATCAGCTTATCCTCTGAGGCTAGTTTTCAAGATCTTCCGCAGTTTGGTCTCACTCTACTTATGCCAGTATTTTCTCTCACCAATACCCCTCACAAACTCCATGCTCCATCCCAAGCTTATAGCACTAGTTCTACATATTTTCCTTCACACCCCCTCCTGATATCATGCCAAATCCTGCTTTAATCAACATCTCAATCATTAAACACCTTTATCTTTTTTTAATTTTTACTTCAAAATTTATCCATCTTTTAAAAAGAAAATAGGATCCCATCAGAAAACTTTCTTGGACTGTCGTAACCTTCATTTATTTCTGTCTTCATATAACTCCCTTGTAAACTTACATAACTTCCATATAAAATCTTTATTATCCTATTTACCTTTTAAGTATTTATTCCAATTTATTACTATATAATTATTTTATGTGGGTTAGTTAGCAGAGTCTGCCTATTTGTATCATACATCTGTTAAGAGAAGAATACATGAGTTATAAGTCTTTGTGTGTTCTTCTGTGTCTATGTGAGCTGAGTATATAGTAGAAGCTCAAAAACACTTGGTTGATTAATATTGTAGAAGTTAATCTGATGAAGTTGGTATTTCGGGAAACACAGCTTTCTCAAATCTTAATCCAAGATAAGATCCGTGATGTTTCCAAATAATTTAATCAAATGTCAAATTATATTGTCTCTAATATTGACTAGAAGGTAAAATATCATGGTATCATTTATTTTAATAAAAGCAAAGTTTGCCATTGATGAAAGCTCTGTCACAGATTTATCCTCTTTTGTATGAATGTGATACCTAAAAAAAGTTTCATAAAAGGAAATGAGAAATTACAGAAACCAAACACCATTTAAAGTTTCTGTTTCTAAATGCCAGATCAACAAGTAAACTCAAGGATGTTCATTTCAATCCTTCTAACACTAATACCATGGAGAGCTCATGGCTACTCTCCCACATGATGCATCCAGGTTCTGGACATGCCAAGACCTTAGAATTTAAAGGAATCTGTTAAGTCCAACCGCAGTGCTAGTTGTGATTTTTGTTGAATGCTAAGAAGGGCATTCTGCTATGAGAAAGAAAAACAGAGACTATGAAGTGTTTTCCTTTTAAATCCTGGTAGAAATCTGAGGTTCTGTGTCTTGACATAGTGTGCTACACTGTTTTATTCAGTTATGCTTTAGGGAAATAGTACATGTATTTGTGTAGGGAAAGGGGGAGCTTTAGATGCTATCTTCTTTCAGGCTATCCTCTATCTCTCCTTGAGTATGTGGAAATTACCTGGACAAGGTTTCCTGTGCTTAAGTAATCCTTATCTCACCTTTATGGTTTTCGCCAACTATTTTTCCTTTAAATTGATTATTTTTATTTACATACATTTACCTTAAAAGAAGAATGTCTCTATATCACTCCTGAAAATAAAAAAAGTTTCTATTTTCATAAGTAGAATGTAACCATAAAGATAAATGTAACAAACACAAAACCTTTTCATCAAATTCCAGCTAGACACTTTTGGTCTCTGAGCCCAAGACTTGACTCACTCTTTGTTACAAAGGAAGATTAGTAGATCTTAGAGAGGTGTTAACACGGATTGATGGGACTTCCCTGGTGGTCCAGTGGCTAAGACTCTGCACTCCCAATGCAGGGGGCCTGGGTTCGATCCCTGGTCAGGAAAGTAGACCCCACATGTATGCCACAACTAAGAGTTTGCATGCTGCAACTAAAGATCCCATGTACTGCAACTAAGACCCGGCACAGCCAAAATAATTAAACAAATATTTAAAAAAGACATATTGATGTTAAAATGAAATTTTTGTTCATGCCAAAATCAATGTTACTAAAAGAAAAGTGAAAGGAAAATAATTTTCTCATTGCCCAAGTTAGTTATGATGTCATCACTGCAAAGCACTTAAAATTATCTCCAGCATGCCCCAGCTTGGGATACACTAGACTAGAAGAGAATTTAAATTGAATCACTTTTTTAAAAAACTGAGGGAGAATCCCAAAAAAGAGGTATCCTTATGCCGTCAAAGACTGTCATACACTTCTATTTTCAAATCTGTAAACACAATTTTGTTAGTTTTCATTTTTATTCTAGGATCCCTCATTACAAAGGCGAGGGCTAAGAAAAGAAGGCCTTTCAATGTACCTACATCACCTTTTCTGAAAACTCAGATAAAATTCATAGAGGTCATTTACCTACTTAGAAGTTAACAAATATAATCAATATTAAGCTATAAACCAAACCTTGTCTTGTAAGTCCACTACAAGCTGAAGGGAAACAAGTCAGTAGAGGTACAAGAGAGAAACATTTTAGAATTGTAATAGAGCAATTGGGAAAAGACAGGAAGGAGAAAAGAAGTGCATTAGGAAACCTGGGTAGGTCCAAGTAAGTTTTCTATTATTATTATTATTTTTAACCCCACAGGAAAGCCATTTTAATTTCAATATTTACCGAAGACTTTCTGAGTTACAGATTAATGCTGACCAAGTAGGAATACAAGTGCATGTTTGTAAAAGTTGGCCCCATCAGTGACTTTTTTTTTTTTAACGTCTTTATTGGAGTATAATTGCTTTACAATGGTGAGTTAGTTTCTGCTTTATAACAAAGTGAATCAGTTATACATATACATATGTTCCCATATCTCTTTCCTCTTGCGTCTCGCTCCCTCCCACCCTCCCTATCCCACCCCTCTAGGTGGTCACAAAGCACCGAGCTGATCTCCCTGTGCTATGCGGCTACTTCCCACTAGCTATCTATTTTACGTTTGGTAGTGTATATATGTCCATGCCACTCTCTCACTTTGTCACAGCTTACCCTTCCCCCTCCCCACATCCTCAAGTCCATTCTCTGGTAGGTCTGTGTCTTTATTCCCGTCTTACCCCTAGGTTCTTCATGACCTTTTTTTTTTCCTATTATTTTTTAAAAGGAGCTTTCAAAGTAGGATGATCAACTGTCCTAGTTTTCCTGAGACTGGGGGATTTCCTAGGACATATGACTTGCATAATTGGGAAAGTCCTGGCAAACTGAAAGGAGTTGGTGACCCTCTTTCAAAAGCTTCCTTCAAGCATACATAAAAAGCAGCACAGAAGTAGATGTTTTCCTCCTGTGGGTGTAGGAGGGTGTACGAGATTATGCATATAGAGCATCTGATAGACTGCCATTCCCAGAGTCCAGAAATCACTTTGGGAATATTAAGTATCCAGCCTTTTTCCTAAAATTATAATTCAATTTTATTGAATGACGAAAGGGATGTGTCCTCTTCCAACACTTTCCCCCTCTATTTACTATCTGTCATCTAAGTGCTAAGTGCCACACACATAGTAATCCTTCTAGGGATTTTGGGGCATTATCTGTATATGGTGGAAAAGTAACCAAAGGCATTTGAATAGGAAAACTCTCCAGTTCAGCATGGCATTGTCTTTTCACAAATCATCTACTTGTCTTTTGAACTCTTGACAATTTATGACAATGTACTTAAATTAATCACTGAAATGCCTTCTCTGTGCAAGACTTTTGTTAATTTAATTCTAAGATCATTTTATAAACCACATGTAAAACTGAGTTATACATTTCTACTTTGTTGAAAATCAAGATTTGAGGTTTTTCCAGATCTGTGCCTTGAAGATATCAATTTTCTATAGGGAAATAATTACCATGAAATTTTAAATTGTACATTTTCCAAGCACGTCTCATTAAAACTCTAAAAGAATTTTCTAGGTGGAAAATACAATACAGTATTAATATTCCACAATTCACTATATAATAACATCATTTCTTCTTCTTAATGACATTCTTCTCATTCATTTATTGCATTTTTAAAAAATTAGTGAACACCTTCTTTGGGCCAGACAGTAGTAGGAACTGTGGATACAGGAACAAGACAAAGTCCCTGCCTTTGTGGAGCTCACATTCTGGTGCCCTTGCGACATTTACAGTGGGAAGAATAGGAGAAAAAAAGTCTCTAAGGCATGAAGCTCTGACTACTTAGGAGAAAAGGATTAGCTAGCCAAACAGATCTTGTCTATTTTTTAGTCTTCAGACCTTGGGGATCAAAGGAAAGGAAATCAGAATAGTTTAGAACAAGAAATGATTCATATTGGAATAGAATCAGAATAAGAAGAAAATAAAAAGCTAGACTCACTACCCTTTCTGTCTTCCTTGGAGTAGAGTTCCACAAAAAGCAATCATTTGATATGGACATAAGCTTACCTTCTCTTGTCCCTGAATCTTTTCTAAAGTTCTTGATAAACAGCTTTGTTTAATATATCTTGTTTTTAAAAAAAAAAAAGTTTCACTATTCATCTATTACACACCTTCAACTTTGCTTTCATGGATAAGCTGCTATGTCCATGAAATTCTTCAGAATATCAAGAATTTTACTGGGCTGATTTTTTCAAGCAAAATTTCTTTCTATTGTTACAGGGCCTCACCTCTAAATAAAGAAAGAAAACTATAGGTCATTTCGAGATTCTTTTGGCAAAGAACACAACCACTATTATACACAATAATAATATATTTATTAAGCATCAACTATGTGCAGGAAATTAAAGATAGTAGAAAAGATAAGTAAGGCACAATCCTTGGTCTTAATGAAATTACCATTAGTGTGTCATGTGCTAGGGACTAGTGGAGTTGAAAAAGTATTCAGGAGGATTCTGGAGTAGGCAGAAATTATTCTGTTTTTCCTTACTAACAAAACTCTGATTTTGACCAAGAGTTCAGCCTTCCATATGCCTGAGGAGAAACAAATCCAATTCTATATTGAATGCTTGATTAATCTAAACTGATCAGGATAATCCCTCCCCTTTTCATGTAACTGGCTTAAAAAGAGGTATGTGAACCAGTTCTAACAAGTCATAGATGTTTGTTGGAAGCTTCTGGAAAAAGACACTCTTATTGTTCTGGCTGGATGTTAAGAGGTAGGATGTAGCCTCGATAGCTATTGACAACTATCTTAAGACCACTGAGGAAGAGGAAAGGGTAGCCTCAGAATGAAGCTGATATTAAGGAAGACAAGCAGATAGACAGAAAAAACTTGAGTTTTTTAAAAAATAAATTTATTTGTCTTTATTGATTTTTGGCTGCGTTGGGTCTTTGTTGCTGCGTGTGGGCTTTCTCATGGTTTTGAGCAGGGGCTACTCTTTGTTGCGGTGGGCGGGCTTCTCAATGCGGTGCTTCTCTTGTTGCGGAGCACGGGCTTTAGGCACACGGACTTCAGTAGCTGTGGCACGTGGGTTCAGTAGCTGTGGTACGCGGGCTCAGTAGTTGTGGCTTGCAGGCTCTAGAGCGCAGGCTCAGTAGCTGTGGCGTACGGGCTTAGTTGCTCCGCGGCACGTGGGATCTTCCCAGACCAGGGCTCGAACCTGTGTCCCCTGCGTTGGCAGGTGGATTCTTAACAACTGCGCCACCAGGGAAGCCCAAAACTTGAGTTCTTGATCACATAATTTTTCCACTGGGTTAACCAACCCTGAAAGCTTCTCCCACATCACTCTGGCTTTCCAGTTTTGTGAGCCAATATACTTTCTTATTAGGTCAGTTTGAATCATGGTGAGGTTATTTACAGAGAACATCCTACTTGGATGCAGGTTCCAACTTTCAAAGACTTATAATCTAGTTGCGGAGGCAGGACTTACCATATTTCATTGACTCTGTGATGTATTTCCTTTACCCACACATTAGCATCTCTGAAATCAGGATGTATCTCTGAAATCAGGGTAGTGTCGTAAAATTGTTCTCAGCCAAACGGCAGCCTTAACATAGTTGTCAATGCTTGTGCATGCGTGCATAACCTTCGTTATACCATTCATATTACTAATGTTTTAATTATAGGTATTACTTGAAATACATATATTAAGATTAATTGCCATTGAAAATTAATCATAATTACGTCGTGATTCAGAACTGAAATAAAAGCTTGTTAAGTCTGCAGAAATGCACAGAAACAGCAGTGAAACATACATTTTATATAAATGGGGCAATATTCATCCTTGGAGGAATTACAATTCCATAGTTTCTTGCAAATACTTTATATAGGATCTAGGAAAGAAAGATACCCACAAATATATGAAACTGCATACACTCTGTTACTGAGATGCATGCAAAAGGAATGCCCATCATACGCCAAACAAAGCACCTGAAAGTAAGAAAAAAAAAGTCAAATTCTTTAGAAAAGATGTAAGAAATTTCAAAGTTGTGAGGGGCTTGTGTTACGAATTCATGCATAAGGCACTGTGCCATAGAAAATAGAAATATTATCAGCCGTCTTTTGCTTGTAGGAATCTAATTGTCAAATTGGTTTTTTAGGTAGATTGTGGCTATACCAGCTGTGTATGAAAATTCATTTTCCTGAAATAGGGGAAGAGTTTTTAATTATTCAACTTTCTACTATTATTTTTGTACTCAAAATCCAGATCAGCGGGACTTCCCTGGTGGCGCAGTGGTTAAGAATCCACCTGCCAATGCAGGGGACACGGGTTTGAGCTCTGGTCCTGGAAGATCTCACATGCTGTGGAGCAACTAAGCCCACGCACCACAACTACTGAGCTTGTGTGCCACAACTACTGAAGCCTGCGCGCCTAGAGCCTGTGTTACATAGCAAAAGAAGCCACCACAATGAGAAGCCCGTGCACCGTAAGGAAGAGTAGCCCCCACTCGCCTCAACTAGAGAAAGCCCACGCGCAGCAATGAAGACCCAATGCAGCCATTAATAAATAAATAATTAATTTTAAAAAGCCAGATCACCTTCTTTTCTTTAGATAATTGAGGCATTTTGTTCTTTAAATGAAAGAGCAGCCCTGTTACTGGAGATAATGTTATTCAGCCCTGATAAAAATCTGTTTCAAATACTGCATGGTATCACTTATATGAAGAATCCAAAAAGAAGTCAAACTCATAGAAAATGAGAATAGAAAAGTGGTTGCCAGGGTTTTTGGGGTGGGGGAAACAGGGAGAGGTTGGTAAAAGGGCACAAACTTTCAGTTATAAGATGAATAAGGCCTGAGGAGCTAATGTATAGCATAGTGACTATAGTTGATAACACTATTGTATAATTGAAATTTTCTAAGAGCATAGAACTTAGATGTTCTCACACACACACACACACACACACACACACAAAAGAGAAAAAGAAAAAGAAAAGACAAACGTGAGGTGATGGATGTGTCAGTTAACTCTTTGGGGGGAATTCTTTCACAATATATACACGTATATCAAATCATCACAATGCAAGCTTTAAATATCTTACAAGTTTGTCAATTATACCTCAATAAAGCTGAAAAAAAAAACCTGAGAAAACCACTCGAACTTTGGAACTTGCACCTCTCAGCATAAATTTAGCTGAATAGATCCTTTCTTCTCTTGGAATTATCATCTGTAGTATCCATAGGATAACCTGCATTCCCTTGGAAATGCTTATGTGCAGCAGGACAGAGGTTTCTTTATTGCTTGTGTGTTTAAAATGCTTACAGACATATTGAGAGTGTGGAGAGACTGCTATCTACTGGAACTAGATCTCTAAACAGTCCCTAAGTGATCTCTCTTCCACTTTTCTCCTTCTCTTTTATTTAATTCTATACAATAGAGAATATCCTCTAAAGCCAGATCTGATCCTCCTGCCTGTGGAATAAGACACAAATACCTCAGTCTGATATTCAGTTTGATAAAGCCAGCCTACCTTTCCAGCTTTGTCTTGCACCATCCCCTTCCAAACGTACCATACCTCAGTCACAGTGGAGTACTTGCCTTTGCCCAAATCTACCTGTAGTCTCTTCTTGGCATACCTTGGCTCCTCCTTCCTTGTAGAATCCTTTCCCACCATTCTTCCTGTTGGAGTTCTTCCCATCCATCATGGCTCAGCTCAAGTAGTGCTATTTTACATCTTCTTACTAAGAGTTAATGTTTCCCTTCCTTATTTTCCTATCACTCTCATTGCATGTCATGTCCCTCCTACGCTTAGTTTATCTTGTATTAAAATTAAAAGTGGGGTGTGTGTGTATGTTTGCTCAACTAGACTGTGGTTCTTCTGAGGGCAGTGAACAAATTTTTAATTAATTTTATTCATTCAATAGTGAATGGAGGTAGCCACTGTCTTAAATGCACTAATGAAACTTCTGGTCAATCAGAAAAGTCAGACATTGGGACTTCCCTGGTGGCACAGTGGTTGAGAATCTGCCTGCCAATGCAGGGGACATGGGTTCCATCCCTGGTCTGGGAAGATCCTACATTCTGTGGAGCAACTAAGCCCATGCACCACAACCACTGAGCCCGTGCACCACGACTACTGAAGCCCGAATGCTCTAGGGCCTGTGTGCTTCAACTACTGAGCCCGCATGCTGCAACTACTGAAGCCTGTGCACCTAGAGCCCGTGCTTCACAAAAAGAGAAGCCACCGCAATGAGAAGCCTGTGCACCACAACAAGGAGTAGCCTCTTCTCGCTGCAACAAAGACCCAACACAGCCAAAAATTAAAAAAAAAAAAAGAAAGAAAAAGAAAAGTCAGACGTTAACCAATAATTATAAGTGTGTTCAGTATAATGATGGAGAAATGCAGGTTTTAACAGGAGCATACAATAAGGGGACATAATTTAGTCTGGGGAATTAGGGAATGCTTCCTGGAAGAAGTAATGTTTAAAGTGAATTCTAATGGAGAGTAGGAAATAGCTAGGTGAAAGTGAGAAGGAAATTGAAAAAGTAGACGGGAACAGTATCTAAGATTTCAGAAAAAAACGATGTGTTCTAAGTACTGAAAAAAGTCAGGGTTATGGAGATTTAATGAAGGAGGGGGAGTGTGGCATGACATGAGACTGATTGAAGTAGGCAGGGGCTTCATCATGCAGTCCTAATAATTTATTATTTTATCCTGGGGGGAGTAGGAAATAATTGGAGTTTTTAATAAGGGGAATGAGGTCAGAATTATGTTGTTAAAAGTGCACTTGGCCTTTAATCCATTTTGAGTTTATTTCTGTGTATGGTGTTAGGTAGTGTTCTAATTTCATTCTTTTATATGTAGCTGTCCAGTTTTCCCAGCACCACTTATTGAAGAGACTGTCTTGTCTCCATTGTATATTCTTTCCTCCTTTGTCACAGATTAGGTGACCATAGGTGCACGGGTTTATCTCTGGGCTTTCTATCTTGTACCATTGATCTATATTTCTGTTTTTGTGCTAGTACCATACTGTCTTGATTACTGTAGCTTTGTAGTATAGTCTGAAGTCAGGGAGCCTGATTCCTCCAGCTCTGCTTTTCTTTCTCAAGATTGCTTTGGCTATTCGGGGTCTTTTGTATTTCCATAAAAATTGTATAATTTTTTTGTTCTAATTCTGTGAAAAATGCCATTGGTAATTTGATAGGGATTGCATTAAACCTATAGATTGCTTTAGGTAGTATAGTCATTTTCACAATATTGCTTCTTCCAATCCAGGAGCATAGTATGTCTCTCCATCTGTTTGTGTCATCTTTGATTTCCTTCATCAGTGTTTTATAGTTTCCTGAGTACAGGTCTTTTGCCTCCTTAAGTAAGTTTACTCCTAGGTATTTTATTCTTTTTGTTGTGATGGTAAATGGGATTGTTTCCTTAATTTCTCTTTCTGATCTTTCATTGTTAGTGTGTAGGAATGCAAGAGATTTCTGTTCATTAATTTTGTATCCTGCAACCTTACCAAATTCATTGATTAGTTCTAGTAGTTTTCTGGTGGCATCTTTAGGATTTTCTATGTATAGTATCGTGTCATCTGCAAAGACCTAAATGTAAGGCCAGATACTATAAAACTCTTAGAGGAAAACATAGGAAAAACACTCTTTGACATAAATCACAGCAAGATCTTTTATGACCCACCTCCTAGAGTTATGAAGATAAAAACAAAAATAAGCAAATGGGACCTAATTAAACTTAAAAGCTTTTGTACAGCAAAGGAAACCATAAACAAGATGAAAAGACAACCCACAGAATGGGAGAAAATATTTGCAAATGAAGCAACAGACAAAGAATTAATCTCCAAAATATACAAACAGCTCACGCAGCTCAATATCGAAAAACCAACAACCTAATCAAAAAATGGGAAGAAGATCTAAATAAACATTTCAGCAAAGAAGACATACAGATGGCCAAGAGGCACATGAAAAGATGCTCAACAGCACTAATTATCAGAGAAATGTAAATCAAAACTGCAATGAAGTATCACCTCACACTGGTCAGAATAGCCATCATCAGAAAATCTACAAACAATAAATGCTGGAGAGGGTGTGGAGAAAAGGGAACCCTCTTGCACTGTTGGTGGGAATGTAAATTGATACAGCCACTGTGGAGAACAGTATGGAGGTTCCTTAAAAAACTAAAAATAGAACTATCATATGACCCAGGAATCCCACTACTGGGCATATAAGCTGAGAAAACCATAATTCAAAAAGACACATGCACCCCAATGTTCACTGCAGCACTATTTACAATAGCCAGGACATGGAAACAACCTAAATGTCCATTGACAGATGAATGGGTAAAGAAGATGTGGTACATATATATAATGGAATATTACTCAGCCATAAAAATAATTGGGTCATTTGTAGAGATGTGGATGGACATAGAGTCTGTCATACAGAGTGAAGTAAGTCAGGAAGAGAAAAACAAATATCGTATATTAATGCATATATGTGGAATCTAGAAAAATGGGACAGGTGAACCTACTTGCAGGACAGGAGTAGAAAGGCAGATGTAGAGAACGGACGTGTGGACACAGGGAGGGAAGGAGAGGATGGGATGAATTGGGAGGTTAGGTTTGACATAAATACACTACCATTTGTAAAATAGCTAGTGGGAACCTGCTATATAGCACAGCGAGCTCAGCTTGGTGCTCTGTGATTGCCTAGTTGGGTGGGATGGATTGGGGGAGGGAAGTCCAAGAGGGAGGGGACATGTGTATGCGTATGGCTGATTCACTTCGCTATGGGGCAGAAACTAACACAACATTGTAAAGCAATTATACTCCAATTTAAAAAAAAGCACACTTGGCTGCAGTATGAATAGATTGGAGACACACGAGTAGATGGGGGAAGGCCAGTTTCTTTAAAAATTTAATTTATTTAGTTATTATTTATTTTTGGCTTCATTGGGTCTTTGTTGCTGTGTGCGGCTTTCTCTAGTTGCGGTGAGCAGGGGCTACTCTTCGTTGCAGTGCACGGGCTTCTTATTGTGGTGGCTTCTCTCGTTGTGGAGCATGGGCTCTAGGCTCATGAGCTTCAGTAGTTGTGGCACATGGACTCAGTAGTTGTGGCTCGTGGGCTCTAGAGCGCAGGCTCAGTAGCTGTGGCACACGGGTTTAGTTGCTCCATGGCATGTGGGATCTTCCCAGACCAGGGCTCGAACCCATGTCTGCTGTATTGGCAGGCGGATTCTTAACCACTACACTACCAGGGAAGCCCTGGAAGGCCAGTTTTTTGTTTTTGTTTTGTTTTTTGGGGGGAGGGGAGAGGTTGGGACTAGTTTTATTTGTTTGTTTTTTGTAATAATCCAGGCAAGAGACAATGTTGACTTAGATTATTAGATCTTTTTATGTCCTACAATATTGAATACAAGTGCTTGTTTCCAGTATAGTTAAGAAATGTTTCTTGAACTGAAGTAAATTAATTGACACATCTCATATAAACCACAAGACAGTGTCAGGAAGGCATTTCAAACAGTTAGGCATTCTTCTCCAGATGATCTCCTCAGGTCTGTGAGCCCCAGGTCCGATCAGCCCAGAGCAAACCATTCCTTCTTAGGTGACTCCTGGAGATTCTGTATCAGGAAGAAAATGCTGTAGCTTAAACTACTGCCAGCCACATTTTAAGGGAAACTTCTCTGCAAAGGTCACTTGTTAAGTATTGGTGGAAATGACATTCCTTTCAGCTTCGAGGAAGGACGCTCATACTTTCTCATTAGCTGCCTCTTGCTTTGGTTGCTAATGTTTCAAAATATGCAAATAAAATCTCTCCCTTAGCTTACTGCATAAAAACAACAGCTTATGCTTTTAATCTTTTGTGAAGTTAGAAGATCAGTCCAGGTGTGATATTTGATTATCTTGTGTCAGAGATTTCTTATGCTTAGTAATTTTTTTTATAATTTCAAGATAACCATTTATCACCAAAAAGGGAAGGTGTGTATGGGTATGCATAGGTGCGATTCAAGAAGAAAAGTAAAGGAAAATTCTTCTTTGTTACATTTTTACCTTGAAATGAACATAATTATAACATATTAGAAAATATTTTAAATATTTTTTAAAAAGAAAAGAACATATGAGCAGATATCAGAGGACAATAGCCAGTTATCTAAGGCATAATTATTCAGGGCAGCTGGGAGATATACCTATATCTATATCTATATGCTTTCAGATACCAAATATTACAATATAATTTTTTTATTGGGGTATAGTTGTTTTACAATGTTGTGTTAGTTTCTACTGTACAGAAAAATGGAGTTCCCTGTGCTATGCAGCAGGTTCTCATTAGTTATCTATGTTACACATATTAGTGTATATATGTCAATCGCAATCTCCCAACTCCTCCCACCTCCCCGTTTCCCCGTTGGTGTCCATGCATTTGTTCTCTACATCTGTGTCTCCATTTCTGCCTTGCAAACTGGTTCATCTGCACAATTTTTCTAGATCCCACATATATGCGTTAATATACGATATTTGTTTTTCTCTTTCTGACTTACTTCACTCTGTATGACAGTCTCTAGGTCCATCCATGTCTCTACAAATGACCCAGTTTCGTTCTGTTTCACGGCTGAGTAATATTCCATCGTATATATGTACCACATCTTCTTTATCCATTCATCTGTTGGTGGACATTTAGGTTGCTTCCATGACCTGGCTATTGTAAATAGTGCTGCAGTGAACACTGGGGTACATGTGTCTTTTTGAATTATGGTTTTCTCAGCTTATATGCCCAGTAGTGGGATTGCTGGGTCATATGATAATTCTATTTTTAGCTTTTTGAGGAACCTCCATACTGTTCTCCATAGTGGCTGTATTGATTTACATTCTCAACAATACAAGAGGGTTCCCTTTTCTCCACACCCTCTCTAGCATTTCAATATAATTACCTTTTGATTAAGTTTCTTTTCATTGTGACAAAACAAAAAAAGTTAATCCCTCCTTCAAACCTAGTGTTCTTATCTGTAAAATGGGGATAATATTATGTACTTCATGAAATTGAAAGGATTAAAATTTTTAAATATTATATTTTAAAAGTACATAAAATATTTGATTAATGAAATAATATATAGAAATCATACTAAGATGCTCTGCATAGCTAGTCTCTTCTACTCAACCTGAAAGATTTGATATTATTAGGAATGATTACATTACAGATTGGATTAATGGAAATTTTTAGACAAAAATTTTCTGGCTTTATTGAAATATAATTGATATATAATATTGTGTGTAAGTTTAAGGTGTACATGTGTTGATTGATACATGTATATATTGCAAAATGATTATCACCTTAGCTTTAGCCAAAAGTATCCTCACATCACATAATTACCATTTCTTTTTTATGGTGAGAACATTTAAGATCTTCTCTTTTAGCAACTTTCAGGTATATAATATAGCATTATTAACTATAATCACCATGCTGTACATTAGATCCCCAGAACTTATTCACCTTACAACTGTAAGTTTGTACCCTTTGACCTAGACAAATTTTTAAATAGTTGCAATTAGTCTTTGGTTCACTTGTCTGCTCCTTTTCATTCCTCTGCTACTCCCTGGTTCATCCTCTTCCATATTCCTGGTGTCCTCATGATGATTTCCGGTTGCTCTTTGCTTCCTTCTGCAGCCTTTTCATACCTAACCGCTCCCAAGGTATTTCATGATATATTCCAAAATGAGTTATTTTTTCCCCTAACCTTATTTAAACTCTCAACCTCTTCATGGGGCTGACTTTAGCTAAGTGTTAGGAAGAAAGTACTCTTACTAAGCTAATTTGAATCAAAGCATTGGTTAATTTAGTCTTTATGAGTATATTTAATTTTGAAAAGAGAAAAGTCATTAATGTTACTTGTGTCTTGGTAGTGGAATTTTAAACTCTGTAAAGGAGATTTTTTTAGGTCAGGTAACAATTTAACTAGCAGTAGTTCTCAAACTTAGTTGCACATTGGAATCATTTGAGAAGCTTTTTAAAAGATGCCTATTGCCAAGACCCTACTCTCAGAGATTCTAATATAATTGGTCTGGAGTGTGGTCCAGGCATTGGAATTTTTAAAGCTTCCCAGAAGGATTCTAATATGCAGCTAGGTTTGAGAACCACCAGGTTAGAATGAGTGCCTTGATTTAGCTTTCAATACTAAAAAATTTCCATTTTTCTGTTATGTGAGTTCCATACATATTAATTGCTATATCTGGTAAAATGAAGACTGGGAAAAAATTTAGCTGAAAGATAATAGAGAATAATTATAATTTAAGTGTCATCAAATCCAAATCCCATATTTTACTAATGATGAAACAGACTCAAATGATTAAGGTTACACAGTTAGTTGTAGAGCCAGGAAATATTTACATGGCAAACAACAGGATATTTTAAAATATCCTAAATGCTTCTTTTTACTTTTAGAAATTTAATTTATTTACTAATGGACTAAACTTACTTTAAAATAAGATACATTATGCAAATGACAAAAATTCAAACAATGCACAAAGATATAAAATGAAAAGCAAATCTCCAAACCCACTTCAAATCTCACTTTCAAAGTTACTTTTTAAAAAATAATTTCTCCACGAGGAGTATAACCATTACCTTCCACAAGGCGGCAGTATTGCTTACTCTTCAACAATCTCCCTGAAGGCCTGATACTTCCCTAATTGTCCAGGGTGGGCTATGAAGACTCAAATTCTCCCAGAGGCAGAATTGGGCCCTGGTACTAAAATGCCACATCAAAGCCAGATTCCTGATTCACAGTGAAATGCAGATGTGAGCAAAGAACTGCACCGGACAGAGCTGTAACTGTGTGGAGAAACATTAGGAATAGATCAGGGACTGAGGAAACAAATGGAAGCACAGGGCAAGGTGCTGTCTGGAAACCTACCAGTTGCCTCTCTCTGTGGAGGTACTAGAAGGGCTTGGGTCCAGTTTTGTGAAAACGTGCATCCAACTCTGTCTTGCACAAAATTTTCCCTTTACAACAAACTGGTCTGAGGCTGTAGGACCCAGTCAAGGGCTTCTATGCTATCCCTACAGCTCCAGGAGTCTGTGGGCTACTGGAAAAAAGCCTGGATCTTTTGATAGTGTCCTTGTAAAAAGTGCTGAGGGGATCATGTTTGGGTTTCCCAAACCTGGTAGATTCCCAGCCAGGAACAGGTGATAAAAATCACAGATGCTCTGGTTTTTGTCATTAACTTCTAGAGACATATGATGTAAGGAGAATGATTTTTAGACTTTCTATGTGGTGTAATGTATCTACTAGAATAAAAAGTTTATTACTGGTGACATCTTTGGGATCCTAAGACAATGACCCTTCTTTGTGACGTTCAGGAATAGGCTTCTCCATGACCTAGCAGGGGACGGAACTGAAGAAAGTCATAAAATGATTAGATCTTAGGAAGAAAAACTCTTTTCATTTTTTTAAAAAAGTGTTCCTTTATTTGGCTTTGCCAGCTCTTTGTTGCAGCATGTGGGATCTTTTTACTTGTGACATGCGGGACCTAGTTCCTTGAGCAGGGATCGAACCCCAGCTCCCTGCATTAGGAGTGTGGAGTCTTAACCACTGGACCACCAGGGAAGTCCCAGAAAAATCCTTTTTAATGTCCTCAAAGCCTTGAGATTGTTGAGGCAGGGATGGGGCCTGGGGCAAGGAATGGACTATGAGAGAGAAAGGGTTATAGGAGGGAAGCTCTGTCCCCAAGGTGAATCCAGACAAACGAAAGAGAAAGAGATATGTGAGAAGCACATGATGGAATTTGCAAGATAAAGCTCTAATAACTTCGGATCTACAGTGATCTATTAGGGATCATTTGGTGTAAAGGGTTTATTCTCCAACACAGAACATAGAGCAAGGACCGAGAACTCGGATTTTATTTTTCCTAATCAAAGGACTCTCTAAAACCGTCCAAATGCTTAGACCAACTTGTAGTTCAAAAGGTCTTTTGGTAACCAATGGCAGTTGGCGTGCCTAATCGCAACAAGAAACAAGACAGACATCATGTTAAATATTCCTTGTCATAATGTCAATTCAAGTTAAAATCCTTACTTTCCACAGGCATTATTCCTTTCAGGGCCCCCTCGCTATATCTAAATGATATGCCTGATTTTAATTATGAAGTTATATTCTTTTTTGTTTTGTTTGTTTGTTTGTTTCACTGTATCCAAACTTAATCCTAGATTAGGGCACTTGGCAATGTGTCCAGTCATCATGGTTTGTAATTCTGACCATTTCCTTCATAAGGCTTGGAAATCTTATATAGTCCTGGCAGAAACTTGATTGATAAACAAAAGAAGTGAGATGTTGACCTGCATTTTCTGGGTTTGAAGCTACAATAAGTTTTGCACAGGGTATATAATGTAGATAATGAGTATTTCCAAACCTCAAACTGGAAATATGAAACCTGATCAAAAGTCAGTGAGGAAAACCTGATGTGCTCCAAAAGACAATTAGGAATATCCACTAAAAGGATTCTTGACAATAATGCAAGCAGAATGCCATGATTGTTGCTACGGAGTTAGTAGAACCATGAAAAAATATTTTAAAAAATGACCACTGAGTTCTTTTAATTTCACCTTAATTCAAGTAAAAGATAGATGTAAAAACCAAGAAGGGAATAGCATTGCCAGTGCCATGCCATGCCCTTCCTTGCCGTGAAACCAGGTGCATGGTAACCAGGAAAGATGCTCTTAGTGATCAATAAGAGCGTGTGTAACCCTTTCTTATTGTCTGAGAGGATTTCCTGCTTTGTATACTGCCCATCAATATCTGGTTCCCCTTCTTGTGGGAGGATTAAAGTCTGATGAGCTCAGGTGTCACCATGTGACTTACTCTGGCCATTGAAATGTGAGTGGAGGCTTTGGGGGTTCCTCTGGCATAAGTTTTTTTTTTTTTTTCAAATACAGGACTTCGTTTATTAATAAAGTAATCATTATTATGCTTTTTGGAAAAAAAGTCTAAAAATGTTCAGCCTTCATGTTAATGTAGGTTAGGTCACCCAAAAGACAAAGCAAAGATAACATTAAGTCATGGTCCAGGGTTACCCTTATGAGAAACAAATACAAGACTTATGGGACTTGATATATAAAAACAACCAAAGTAAACTGTATTTCAAATTTGTTTATATAAAAACACATTAGGGGGACTTCCCTGGCGGCGCAGTGGTTAAGACTCCACGCTCACAATGCAGGGGGCCTGGGTTCGATCCCTGGTCGGGGAACTGGATCCTGCACGCATGCTGCAACTAGGAGTTCGCATGCTGCAACT
>NW_020175821.1:136921-154918 GCF_003031525.2 Neophocaena asiaeorientalis asiaeorientalis
CACATGCCGCAACTAAGGAGCCGGTGCAACAAATTAAAAACAAAACAAAACAGTAGGAACTTCCTCGGTGGCACAGTGGCTAAGAATCTGCCTGCTAATGTAGGGGACACAGGTTCGAGCTCTGGTCTGGGAAGATCCCACATGCTGTGGAGCAACTAAGCCCATGTGCCACAACTACTGAAGCCCACGAAAATGAGCATAGACTAATCTGCAATCATGGCATAAGTTTTAAGAGCCAGAGCATGCTTTTTTTTTAATGTTCCCTCTTTCCTCTGCCATGATTACTGGTAATATTCCACATAGAAGTTACTCCAGCAGCCTGGGTTCTGGAGTAAAGATCATGATGTAGAACTGGGCTCCTTTCCTGGTTTCTAATGCACATGTTGTTGCAAGCAAGGTTTATACTTTTTTTGTTTTAAGCCACTGAGATTTTGGGTTGTTTGTCACTGCAGCGCAACTGACCCATCCAACTTCATTGATTTGTTCAGTCTACTACATACATTCTCAGTGGGAATACTACTGCCCTCAAGGGGGCAAAAATTGGTTCTTAGAGGGCAAAAGAGCCTTACTCTTCTTGTGTATAAAGCACAGATATACATGCAGTAACAAGTATACAATATATCTGTGGTATTAAAATTTCATGGGGCTGGGGGTGGGGGAAACCTAGGGAAAAAAATGTCTAAAAAGGCTCATTAGGAGGCAATAATGAAATAATGGTTGAGAAACATTGGTCTTTAAGGCAAAAAGTAATGGTCAGCCTGTCTTTATAAAGTCTAATCCAGAGATTCTCAACTCTGGTGGCACATTTGAAGCTCCTGGAGAGCTTTTAATTTAATTAATTTTATTATTATTATTTTTTTGTTTATTTTTGGCTGCTCTGGGTCTTCACTGCTGGGCATGGGCTTTCTCTAGGTGCGGCGAGTAGGGACTACTCTTCATTGTGGTGTGCAGGCTTCTCATTGCAGTGGCTTCTCTTGCTGCAGAGCACGGGCTCTAGGCACATGGGCTTCAGTAGTTGCAGCGCGCCGGCTCAGTAGTTGCAGCACATGGGTCCTAGAGCATGTGAGCTTCAGGAACTGTGGCTTGTGGGCTCTGGAGCACAGGCTCAGTAGTTGTGGCACACGGGCTTAGGTGCTCTGTGGCATGTGGGATCTTCCTGGACCAGGGATCGAACCCATGTCCCCTGCATTGGCAGGTGGATTCTTAACCACTGCACCACCAGGGAAGTCCCTGGAGAGCTTTTTAAAAACACTGATACCCACGTGTGGTTCTCAGAGATTCTAATTTAATTGGTAGAATCCACACATTCGTATTTTTTTTTAAAGCTCCCAGGTAATTCTAATTTGCAAACAGGGTTAAGAACCACTGGACCAGACATTCTCAAAGACAAAGCAGCATTGCTTCCCCTGGGAGAGGTGCCACACAAATAGCAGAGAAATAACACAGTGCACTGGAAATGGCTGGCATGGAGTACAACTCACTTCTATTTTAGAAGGGCTATTCTGGCCTCACACCAGGTAACAAAAAGCTGGATTCATCAAGAAGAGACAGCAATGTCCAATTTCTGTATTTTATCTTTCCCATTTCATGACGCACTATTTGAATGCAGAGGGTCCTTTATGACTCATTTGGAAAACATAAGAAGGGAAAAAATATGGCTGTAGTTATTCCTGGGCTAGTACCCATAGTCAGCATTTTCTTCACAGATGCAATTTGGAAATCATCTCTGTCTTCATCTCCTAAAATTTAAAATTCTTACTGAGTTAAAAGCTATTCAGCATGGAACCTTCTTTATCGTCTATAACTAGGGAAACTCTAGATGCCAGGGGGACACTTTCACATAGATTGTGAAACTTAAAACTTAAATTAACTTTTTTAAAAATTAAGAAGATAAAACACTTTCTCCTTCTTAGAAAGGGGTCTTGGTGGCTAAATGACAGTGATGAAGGATTATCATGGCTGAATTTGGTCATTAGATGTATCATCACTTATTCTTTCCTGAAATGTCACTTGGAATTGACAATGATATGGCTGTATTTTTTTTCTTTTCTTTTTCTTTTTCTTTTTTTTTGATATGGCTGTATTTTAATGAAGTGACTCCATTTCCAACCAGGAAGTCAAAATTATAATGTGTTGATTAGCAAGTATATGACTTTATATTTTCCTTTTACACATCTTCACAGGAGATAGCGTTTACATTGTTCTCATTTATTTGGAGGTTCTAACTAAAAGGTGTAGATTGTCTTTCTTGATGTTATTTTTGGTCACTGAGTACCTAGTTTAAGAGCAAGGGTGGAGATATTTGCAGGCATTTCTTGTGAAATTTCTTGAAGCTGGAAAATAAAATTTCTAGGAAATTCTTCATGAGGAGGAGAGAGTCAGCATCAGTTGTACAAGTTGACAAGTGCTTACAACTAGCTTGTCAACACTTTGTTGATGATTTTGGCACAGGCAGAAAAGAGAAAATCAAGTGTTTAAGGTTACCTTTAGAGACAAGGATGGATTTGAGATGCAGAGATGGATAAAATGTGGATCCAAGAAGGTTTAAATGCTAACTGATCTGTAGTTCTAATTCTAATCTAATTTTAATTCTAATCTAGTTCTAATCTAATTCTGAAGAATGGCAACAATGTGTTGTAATAAGTCCCTTCAAAATGCCTACCGGCTCCACTTACTAAAGGGGGGAGAGCCGCTCAGTGTCATATGATGCTGCTCCCCTAGCCATAGCTGATTGGACAAGGAGTAGACATGTGACCTGAGGTTGGGCTAATTACATTCTCTCTCCTGGATATTTGGAATTGGGATGCAATCTCTAGCTAGTTTTTCTTGGGCAATGGAGCTAGTAGGTGATAAAGAGCTGGGGCTAGACTGCCATTTTCTACCAAGGGGATGCTGAAGCAGAGAAAGCCAATCTTCAAAGAAAAAAGATATTACTGAGCTTAGAAGAGATGAAAAGAATACCTTTAGTTCCTGACTTTCAAGTTCCATGTCAAGTCCCTTGGCATGTGAAGTTCCATGTCAAGACCTGGCTGCCCCACCGGCTTTGGTTCCACTAGATACTCCTGTATCCTTTTAATAAGCATCACCCCCTGTGCTTGAGTTAGTTTGAGTGGGTTTCTGTTCCTTGCAAGCAATTATTCCTGATTACGACAGTGTTCTTCTCCACAAAGAACAGCTAAAATCTATGAAAGACATAGGCCACATTTACTGCAGACGTTCAGCTTCTTAAAATTTTGCTTGAATTATCCACATTAGTCTTCTGGTGGATGAACTGGCTGTTTAGTGTAACGGATGTGGCAGGCTTTGTGAGCAAATGGGTCAGAAAGAAATGCTGAATGCCATGAAATCTTTGGAACAATGGGCACATGTTTTACCATACATGTTCTAAACAAAAGGGCAAAGATCCAAACATGCAAAACCTTATGGTTGCGTTTTTCCTTCTTTAACCTAATTAAGCTCTTAATAATATAGCTAGATTTAAAGGAGATATGCATAGCAATTTAATGTCTCCATTATAAAGGGTTTAAAAAGATGCTAAGATGGATAGAATAATCAGCTCTATCAGTTCCATTAATTTCTAGCCCCCTTTTGCTTCTGCTTTAGACCCCTGACACCAATTATGCAAATTTGCTCACACAGTGCCTGGTTGCTTTTGCATAGTAATTTAAATGTAGGTGTCTTATGGAGACAAAAGGAAATGCACTGTCCTTTTCAAAATTTAGAATTTGAACTGATTCACTGATTTTCTTCCTGTGGAATTACCAGGCAGCTGGAGAAACAGCTGGACCAGTTTCTGAATACCAACAAAAAACCTCAAGTCTGAATTACAATAGGGGTTTTTATCAGAATTTTATAGTATTGTTTAATAAATACAAAACACACTTTAGTAGTAATTGGCTACTTTCCTGTTTACATTAGCAAATGAATTATGAAGATGAAGCCAAATGTGCTAAGAGTTGCTTGATTCACAGAGAGAAATCGTTTTGGACTTTATTTTAAGGATTACAGAGTCCATTTTGAAGGAGGATCTAAATTAAAGCCCTTACCTAACCTGTCTTAGTTTCCTAGGGGCAGTATAGCTTAATGGTCCTTGAGGATTGCTTGGGTTCAACACCCAATTCTACTAGCTATGTGACCTTTGGTAAGTTATTCAACCTCTGTGTGCTTTAATTTTCTCATTTGTGAAGTGAGGATAGAACAGTGCCTACTTCATTGAGTAGTTGTGAGGATTAAGTGAGTTAGTTTATATGAAGCACTTAATACAGTGCCTAGCATACAGTAAGTGTTATTAGTCATTATTGTAACCCCAAATGCAAAATCTTATGTTTGCCTAAAATTTCAGCCAGTGGAACTAATTATTCCGATTAGTGCAATATCCTTTCAAACCCAGTTAGTGACTCAAAAGTAGGGAAATAGACATATGTTTGCCTTTTTACAGGCAGACCAGTGTGGGTAAGGAGGGGTATAGAGTCATGCATGTATAAGCTGCCTTGATCTCAAAGATCAGGCTTCCTACTTCCTTATGAGAAACACATTCTTCCCAGTAGGTTGGCTGGATGACTGTCTTATCTTCAGACAGGGCCAGCATGTTCTGGTTAATGGTTAGTAGACAAGGTACACTGGGTCAAGATAGGTACAAGGTGGACCCAACTCTGCAGATTCTGGGAGGAAATCCTTGCCTCACTGATACACATCAGAAGGGCATGGAAATAAGGAAGTGAGGGTATCTTGGGGAAGCGGTTGATAATGAGAAATAACTCGAAGTTAGAGAGTTTTTCTGAGTTGGATATCACAGTGCTAGGTAATACAGGAGAGGGACTATTCAGAGATCTAGAGAGACAACCTGCTGTTTGTCTTTTTTTTTTTTTAACATCTTTATTGGAGTATAATTGCTTTACAATGGTGTGTTAGTTTCTGCTGTGTAACAAAATTAATCAGCTATACATATAGATATATCCCCATATCTCCTCCCGTTTGCATCTCCCTCCCACCCTCCCTATCCCACCCCTCTAGGTGGACACAAAGCACTGAGCTGATCTCCCTGTGCTATGCAGCTGCTTCCCACTAGCAGCCTGCTGTTTGAATCAGGGCTGTTTGCAAATAGCAGCATCTGGAATGGGAGGGACTATTAAGAATACATTAAACCCTTTCTCAGAGGGACTGTGATTTTTCGGTGTATCAAGATGAGGGAGCTAATTAAAGGAGCCATAGGGAATTGAGATACCAGAAGTTGGGGCTGGATCTCACCAACCGGACAGAACTCTGTGTCAGAACTGGAGCGTGTGACTGGAACCATAGCAGCAATGACAGATTACACTGGTTGTTGGGATAAAGATTGGTTACGATGGTCCTAGGGGTGGTTTGGGTAGAACCTTCATGTCCAATGGGTCTACCCGTATGGATAAGGATAAAAAAGGCTGCAAGGGGGAGGGAGAAAAGAACACCAGGATGTTTATGAAGGAGTGAGGGAGTCCTTTAGGTAGTTCCTTTTGTCTTCTAAACTTTGAGTCACAGAAAGTACCATTGATCTTCTGGACATTTTCTCATTTAAGGAATGGTGGTCTTAAAGAATGCCTTACATCAGTCTGGGCAACATCTCTGAGTGACGCGTAGGAGAAAAAAATAAAAAGAACTGTGGTCCCTACAGAATTACTAGGCTTCTCCTGGCAATAAACTCTAGAGATTGGAAGTTCCCCCCCACTCTCTCTCTACCTTTCTCTTATGTCCTTAAAATACCTGCTTCCTAGCATGCAAGGAAGAGCTAGGCATGACATAAAAATCTACTTTGAAAATTCATATTTTTTGATTACCAGATTAGGGAAGCACAATGGCTCTTGGAATCAGAATTGCACTAGTTGCAAAGGAAAATGATCTTCTATGAGAGTTGGGTGCTGCGCAAATATCCTTGTGGTTGCTCTTGAGTTAATAAGCCTCCCTAACTATCATTGATTATAACTACTTCCTGTTGCAGAAAAGAATTCCTTTTCGTAACTACAAACATAACCTGTTGCCTAAATTATGTAAGTAGAAACCAAGCACATGGAAATCAGAGACTAAAAGAAGAGCATTTGGTATTCAATTTACATTTCTGAATGAATGAGATGCTCAGTGTGCATTACAAGATAATGATAATGACAATGGTTAGGAATGAAGGAGGAAAAGGAAAGGGAAAGGGACAGAGAAAGGCAAGAAACAGCTGTAACCTTATGGCAGCTGGCTTACCAATTACTGCTGCTGAAGCGACTGCAATACACTGTTTTCAATTATTCGGAGGCTGGTTCTCCAGTTTGTATATCACCTCAGGTTTTTGCTTCAGATGTCCCCTTCTACCGATTGCCCTTTAGTCATCCATTTAATGGCTATTAATCCACAGGGAAGATGAGGGCACAAAAGAGATTAATGTTAGCTAAAACTTTCCCAGTGTTTTCTTCATTTCATTCTCACAGCAACTCTATAAGAGAGGGTCTATTATCCCTGTTTCACAAATGAGGGAACTGAGGCCTAGCAATAGTCCCAAGGTCACAGAGCTAGTATGGAGCAGAGCTAGAATTTGAACCATGGGCTGTCTGAAACTAGAGACATGCTCTTACCCATTACATTCTCCTACTTCCACGCTACTCAGACTTCTAACTTGTTTCCAGTCATTGTAAATGTTCCCAGTGCTTTATAGTTTATAAATGTTTCCTTCCCTCCCTCCCTTCCTTCATCCTTTATTTTGTGTGTGTAAATGTGTACTACTTTGGTTTATTATATTCATTTTCTTCTTGTATCTTTTGAGTTGTTAAGCCTCAAGATGCCCCTGTGTTGCAATGTTTTGCAGTCAAAACGTTCTATAAGGCCTATTAAAGAAAACAGCAATTTCCTAGGCCCCAATTTTCTCAGTCCCCTCCCCCAGAGGCAATAGCTGTCAGCTAGTTCTGCTGTTTCTTTTGGTATTTGTCTCAGTATTTCTAAATAATATGCTTATATTGCTTACTTGTTGATTTTTTTTTAATTAGGTGTTTTATGAAAGATCTTTCAACTACCTCAACCCCAGCCTACCCCAATCACACACTGACACACTTTCCTATCCATTCTTTCAATATAGTTATATCATTATGTTGGTTAAGTTAAATCAATATTTATGTTATTATGACTATGTAAATGCCTACATACTATGATTACCTTTCTTTTTTGTTTTTCATGGAGTTATACATGCTTTGTTTTTCACTTACTTTGTTTTATTATAATTATCACTACCTCATAACCAAATTCTCCCCCAAAGGTGTATTTCTTTTCAATATAGTCAGACACATTAGGTAGTCTATAAATTTCACCTTCTTTGAAACATCTAAGAGCCTTCTGATTTTCTCAATTTGAAAGGATACATGCACCCCAATGTTCAGTGCAGTGCTGTTGACAATAGCCAAGACATGGAAGCAACCAAATTTCCATTGACAGAGGAACAGATAAAGATGATGTGGTACATACATATACACAATGAAATATTACTCAGCCATCAAAAAGAATGAAATATTGCCATTTGCAGCAACATGAATGGACCTGGAGATTATCATACTAAGTGAAGTAAGTCAGACAGAAAAAGACAAATATCATATGATATTGCTTATATGTGGAATCTAAAAATATATATATATATACAAATGAACTTATTTACAAAACAGAAATAGACTGACTTAGAAAATGAACTTATGGTTACCAGGAGGGAAAGCGGGGTGGCGGGGGAGGAACAGATTGGGAGTTTGGGATTGACATGCTGTATTTAAAATAGATAGCCAACAAGGACCTACTGTATAGCACAGGGAACTCTGCTCAATATTCTGTAATAACCTAAATGGGAAAAGAATTTGAAAAAGAATAGATACATGTGTATGTATACTGAATCACTTTGCTGGACACCTGAAACTAACACAACATTATTAATCAACTATACTCCAATATAAAATAAAAGTTTAAAAAAGTAAAATAAATAAATATTTTTTAAATTTATTTTTGGCTGCATTGGGTCTTCATTGTTGTGCATGGGCTTTCTCTTGTTGCAGAGCATAGACTCTTGGCGCATGGGCTTCAGTAGCTGTGGCTTGTGGGCTCTAGAGCGCAGGCTCAGTAGTTGTGGCGCATGGGCTTAGTTGCTCCGTGGCATGTGGGATCTTCCCGGACTAGGGCTTGAAACCTGTGTTCCCTGCATTAACAGGCGGATTCTTAACCACTGCGCCACCAGGGAAGTCCCATCCATTTTGACTCTGATTCTTCGAGTAGACTCGCTTCACAGCTGTCATTCTGGGATCAAACTTGACCACTATTCTGAGAATTTACACATCTCTTTCTTGTGTTAGATCTCATTTCCAGAATCTTACATCTTAATCAGCTTTTGATAATTTTTTCTTTCTTTTATCTTCTTTCTTTTTTTTTCTCTTTTTCAGTAATGATTCCAAAATTTCAGTGGCTAACAACAAAAAAGATTTATTTCTCACTTTCATTAGATATCCTCTGTAGGTTGGCTGCAGCTCTGCTCCATGTTGGCTTCTTCTCAGGACCCAGAAGCAGTCCTGATCTGGCCCACACCAATCTTTTGGGAGAGAAAAGAGCAATGATATCCATCATTTCCACTTACTTTTAATTGTTCAAAGCAAACCAATAGCCAAGTTTGATGTCACTGGGATGGCAAGTAAAATTATAACCCTGATAGAGAAGGGCAGGGAATTTTTTGAACACATAACACAATCTACTATGTGTTCCTATTTCTTGGTTTGCTCCAACATTTTTGGAGAACCATCCTCCAGTAGCTTCCTGAGGAAGGGTGCATAAGAGTTAAATTTGTTGAGATCGTGTATTTCTAAAATGTCTTTTTACCCGATTGACAGCTAATTTATATTAGCTTTGTATAACTTTTTTCCCTTCTGGAAGTTTATTTTTGTTCCTTAAGTTCTGAAATTTCACAGTGGTGTGTCATGGTGTGGATTTGTTTCCATACATTGTGCTGGATAGTTGGTAGACCCTCTAAATTTGGAAATTCATGTCCTTCAGTTTAGAAAATTTTCTTGAGTTATGCTTTTGATAATTTCCTGCCCTCCACCTTTTTTTCCTTATTTGTAATCATATTTATTTTTCATGTCTCCTATTTTATTTTATATTTATAAAGGTTCTTTTTAATTATCTGAATGTGTTTTTTTCCTAAATGGCATTTGGTACTTATTTCAGGAATGCCTTATCTTCTCCTATCTCTATTAGGATATTTACTAATAATTTGCTTTTTGAACATTTTATTTTTCCTGCTTAGTCTTTTCATCCTTCAAGTTGCCTGTTTCCTTTTCGTTTTGGTCTCTACATTTTATGTTAGAGGAATTACTTAAACTCCTTAAATTTCTGGTGATGCCACCCCCAGTTCAGCAACTCTATTTTGCTCTCTCCAGAGAATTATTTTCCAATAAATAGACAAAAGAAGTCTCTTGGCTGCTTAGAGTTAGGGAAGGGAACTGTTTGTTAAATGGACTTTCAAACAATCTTCCTGTTTTCAGTCCTGTCTCCACTTCCTAAAGCACCTGTTGCATCAATTTCTAAATATTTTGTGGGTTCTACATGCAAATCAGATTGCTTCTCAGCTTTCTCCTTTGCTGGATATGGATTCAACTTTCTTGGGTCTGCTCAATTATTACTCACCCATATGCTTTCTGGCTCCCAAAATGTTATTATTGTGGTTCCTCTTCACTCACATTGGTCATGTAGGTTTATGTTTTTTAAAAATCCCTTACTGTTGTTTTAACAAATTTGGAGCAAAAGTAGAGGTAAATGCATGTGTGTTCAACCTGCTATTTTTAAGCAAAAGTCTTATGACTCTGAGAACAACCAGGGAAAACATTAGCATCCCCATTTTATAAATGAGAAACAGAATTCAAATGACTTGTCAGGATTACACAGCATATAATGCTAGATCTAGGGCTTGTATTCATTCTGGACTTTTGACTCCAAGTTCAATGCTCTTTCCACTAAATTCCTAAAAAAGAAGGTTGTATAATGTAGTTGTTAAAAGCACAGTCTTTGGCACCAGAGACCTGGGTATGAGTCCAGGTCTTGCTTCTTCATAGCTGTATTCTTTTGACGAATTGTTTAGTCTCACTACAATGAAAATTCCTCATTTATAGAATGGGGATGATATCAATAGCACAACCTCACCATAGTGTTGTGAGGATTCATTTAGATAATTCATGTAAAGTACCCAGCAGAGCTTCTGGCATATAGTAAGTGCTCCCTTATTACTATAATGGAAAAATTGAAATGATAAGATATAATAATGATTTGCAGTTTTAATTAACTGAACTATGTTCAGGGAAACTTTTAAATTAATTCTGCAGACATTTACTGAATAATTAGCATGTACACTGTGGAATGTTTATTTTTGCTTTCTCTTGTATTTGAACCTCTTTATGACAACATCTTTGATTAGTAACTACTCCAAAACTAGTTGAGCTTGGATGACAAATTTCTGAGTAAGGACAGAAGAATTAGGCAGGATCACAGATTTTCTATCCATCAACCTAATTAACAATAACAACAAAAAATGCATTTACAAAGTCCAAAATTCACCAGCAGCTAAAACAAGGTAAAGGACAAAACCTTACACATAAATGAAAAAATTTTAAAGGCGACCAATATGAGAAACAGTATTCTGGTTCAGTCAGGTGTGGCTACTCACCCTGCCCCTATTCCTCAGAAGCAGAATGAGAGGAAAAAAGGGTGGGGGATTTTTAAATTATTTTTTTAAATTGGATTATAGTTGATTTACAATGTTGTGTTAGTTTCTGCTGTATAGCAAAGTGAATCAGTTATACATATACATATACCCACTCTTTTTTAGATTCTTTTCCCATATAGGTCATTACAGAGTACTGAATAGAGTTCCCTGTGCTATACAGTTAGTTCTTATTAGTTATCTATTTTATATATAGTAGTGTGTATATGTCAGTCCCAATCTCCCAATTTATCCTTCCTCCCGAGTGTGGGGGATTTGACAACATTCTGAGGTTCTCCCTCATGCCTTCACTAATGTGTGAAGAAGAATTCTTAGGGTGTAGATAAGCAACCTTGGGGAGGGTGGAGAAATGGGGGAATCTAAGAAAACTGTTTTAGAATGGAAGCCACCATAAACCACCATGGGACCTCAGCAGTGACAATAAGGGCCTCCAGAGCTTTCCACTTCCTCTTTCCACTTTCCAGCTCACTGGGCTGAGCAGAAGGACTGATACAAATTACACAAAAGTGTAATATACCCCTGGCTGGTTAGATTGGGCTGGGTTTAGTCATTTACTGACTCCCACAAGAGAGCAGAAAAATAAGGGCAACACTCAGCACAACTTCCCTCTTTTCTTCCCCTTATCCCACATCTTCATTTTAGAGCAAATTGACTAGAAAACAACTCCAAACTGGGGGAAGAAATACTGGCACATATCAGAGCAAATTGAAAGTCTGAAGAGTCTGTCCATGCTGAGCATGAACTGGATAAAATATAAGGACATGACTACTATTCAAGCATGGTAGAAAGAAACATGATTTTTGAAAGAGAGGTGAAGAATCTAGTTTAGATGGAAACAGCTGTTAAAGGAAAAACCAGAGCTGGATGGTAGTTAAAGTGTTTAAAAACAGATTTTATTCAGAAAAACTATTGTAATAAAGGAAAATAGTCCTCAGTATAGAACTGGGCTCAATTCTGAATACAGCAAGGAAAAGTAGAAATTTATAGCTAAGGAGCAGGATGGGGATTGGGGGGGTGGAGTTGGGGGTCAGTGAATGAGAAATTACTAAGAGGAAGCATCAGGCATAAGGGGGGATTCCACCTAAACCAACCTAGCAATATTCTTGCTGAAGGCAGGCCAAGGTGATCAGACATTATCTGGGGGATGATAGGTTATGAGAAATTTGGTAAGACGTTGAGGATGACTGGATATTGAGTTTGGGGGATTCTGGCTAAACCGACTTAACAGGATTCTTGCTAAAATTAGGTATACAAAGACAGACAAAAGTCCAAAAGATGGAAAAAAATCCAAAAGGTGGAAAAAAGTCCAAAAGTCGAGGCCTGGTTAGGAAGGGGATCCATAGGGGCCAGACTAAAGTTTGGTCAAGGACAGACTCTTTGTTATAACCCAGAGAAAAGAAGCATATTCCTTAAGACTATTTTGTTCCATAGACTCAGTAAGAAATAATATTCAATACAATAAGAGGTCCAAGATGAGATGTTAAACAATAGAATGATTGAGAACCAAAATAATATCATTACAGATCATATAAATAAATTTCAACAGCAAGGAACAAAATAAAATTGGCTGAATATTAGGTTAATAGCATGGAGGAAAGATTTGGGACAATCACAATGAATAAAGAGGGAAAAGACATAGAGATTTAAGAATTTAAAAGAAATGAAAGATACAGTCAAATATAATCCAATATTGGGCTAATTGGTGTCCCAGAGGAAGAGAACTCAACAAATTAAAAAATAATAAGAGCTATTGTACCAAAAAACCCACCATCTTACACCAGGGAAAATTGATTTAGAACAATTAACATAGAGGTATGTTCTGATTAAGTTCTTGAACTTCAGGGTTAACTATATAGAGCCTTCAGCCATCTTAGAAGAAAAGAAAATCACCTATAGTGGAAAAATTTTGACTCAACTCAGACTTCTCCATAGCAAATGTCAGGAAAAAAAAGACATAGGAGCCATGGCTACAAAATTCTGAGAGAAGGAACGTGAACAAAATGTGAGCCACAAGTATTATTTCTGTTCAAGTATTTGTTCAAGGCAACAGGCAGACAAAAGAAGAACTCAGGGAATGTGGCCATTAAGCATTCTTGAACAAACTACTTAGCGAAGAAATCCCACCTATCAGGATGTGAATAAAAATAAAAAACCCAGAATGATGTTGCTAAGATAAAAGGATTGGTGGTAAGCACTGAATCTATTTGAACACAGAAGTGAGACTAAACAACTAGAGTAAATATGGTTGCCAAAAGCTGTTAAACCCTGACAAAATAGAAATAATATAAGCCACAAAAATTGGATGTTGGTGTACAGAGGGTGGGAGGAAGTATAATAATGTTAATTATTTCATTTTCTGAGCATGTATTGACACTATTAAGAAATATGGGCTATTCTGATTTCTTCTTGTTTATATATTTTCTTTGCCCATATTTTTGGGCTATTTCTCATATCTTTGCTGCCATGCCCCTTTATATCTTTTTTTAAAACCAATGTGCATTGAATATTAATCTACATAAACTGAATACTTAATAAATGTTGCTGAAGTAATTTTGCAGACTGCATGGGACTGTAAATTCTATGAGGATGGAGAATATGTTTTATTCATCTTTGAATTCTCTCAGTACCTGGCATAGGGACTTGCATATTGTAGATCACTAGTAAATTATTTTGAATAAATGAATTAATTTGCTTTGTTTCATATACATTTTGTTGCTAGAACAATGGCTGGCTGGAAATATAAGGAAAATGAACCATAATTGGAGAATACGATAAAGCCTGTCACCCACATCTGAGAGACCTATTATAAACGCTTCTGATGCCTCATTAAAGATATTCTATTGTTTTCAGAATGCATTTTCCCCCCAGTAAATAATCTCCATTTGCTCTAATTTAATCATTCATACAGCTATAGGAATGATCATTTCCAAACACAGATCTGATCCTGTCACTTCTCTCCTTAAAAACCTCCCATGCTCCCCTACTGTCTGAAAAACAGAATCCAAATTCCTAAGCATGGCATTGAAGGTCCTATATGATCTGGCTTCAGTCCATCTCTTTCCAGCCAATTCACCTCACATGTTGTCCATCCAGGGGTACTTGCAATTTTGGGAACATGCTATACACATTTGTGCTTCTGTATCTTTGCTCATGCTGTTTCCTCTACTTAAAATGTCACTTCTCATCGCATATCCTTCTCTTCTCCTCCTGTCTGCAGCCATCATGACACTACTCCATTCCTTAGGACCCAACTCCATTGCTTTCTCTTTTAGGCTTTGCTGTCTCCCACGTGTAAATAATTGTACCATTTGTTGTTCTTCCGCAGTAATTCGTTCATGCTCCATGTATCATATTATACCTAATTGTACATATATTGAACACACTCTCCTAGATTGTGAACTTCTTGGTTTGTACATTTCCTTTTCCCATGTTCTTTGGTCTGTGTCTTATGTGTTCTAGAAAACTGTCACGGAGTATGTGCCTGACACATAGTAAATGCTAGATAAATGTTTGTAGTTTAGAATTTAAAAACCACATGCATTTCTTATATTTCCATATAAAGATAATTCTTTTAAGTAATGAGGGCTAAACTGAAAATCCTAAGGGTTGGTAGAAGGTAGAAAATCTGTCTCTTAAACTGTGGTTTTCTGTCCTGATAAAAGGGAAGCCTTCAGAGGTAGACTGCTCTGGGAAAACTCTGTGAATTGTTTAGTTCCTCAAATTAAAACAAGTATACATGTATTACTCTTGGAAAACTATAAAGTAACCATTAAACTGAATGTAGATGCTTTAGGCTGAGAAGCAGTGCTCCATTTGGATACGTAAATCTGTGTGTAGAGCAGGAGCATGGCTTCCCCAGACATTGTTGCAGAAGAGAAGAGAACTGTTTCTTTCTGTTGATTTAGACCATGTATGTGTCAATATATTGTTGTTTCTGTAGAGATGTGGATATCCTTGTTTGAGCCCATGCCCTTAGGAGAACAGATGCTGAGATCTAAAGGATATAGGAAAGCAAAGACAGGCATGATCCTTACTGTTTCCTGGAGAAACAATTACGCAAAGGTACTGAACTGGCTTTGGTGAGGCTCTACCTGTAAAGACTGAGGACCTACATGTAAAGACTGAATAACTTAGTCTTTGTGAGAAATGTGCTGCTGCTGGACTATTATGTTCTAAGGTGATAACCCAGTTGGGTCCGAGATCAAGGCCACACCCCTGGGGATGTAGGGTGGGGTTTCCTCTGAAGGAGTAGATATTCCCATGGTTAGTCATCCTAGGGAGAAGTTGCACCTGGGACAGAAAATGGGAGTTTGAAAGTGGACCTTTAACTGGGTGAGGAGAGTTGTTTTCTTCTCTGAGCTTTATAGTGGTTGGGCCCATATGCGCAAGACATGGTTGGGGGAACTCTTGATTAAGAGGGGAGATGTATGGACCCAGACATATGGACCCAGGCTGGAAACTCAACAGTAAGGCAGGCCTGATCTAGTCCATAAGGGCTCTGAGAGTAGCCATGTCATTCTTATGTTTGTGATGTCCTGGGGAAGAGAGGGCACTGCCCCTTCCTGCCAAATCCCAAGGCAATGCTGAAGATTGCATTGGTTGGAGAGAGCTCAGTGTTCCAGAACATCAGGGTATGGGACATCTGAAGCAGAGGCAGAAATAGTTCAGTTATTTCAGGAATATGTGGGTGACAGCACCTCTCCTGGGGACTCCTCTATAGTAGAGAAGGGAGGGGAACTCTAAAGGGGGCTGGCTGACATCCTGATAATTTGGAAGGTGGGAACTCAGAAGTATTGTAGTTGGGGTTTTTTTCGGGGGGGATTTTATTTTAAATATGACCTCCTTTATAGTCAAAAACTTGAACGCTATGACACTCTGATTCTCAAGGACATATGAGGCCTTTTATTGAACAAATCCTTTCCATCTTGGGCATCCTGTTCAATAGACTTGAGAAAACCAAAGGTAAACAAAGTATTCCTCCATTTGATTTTATATGAACCCTCTCTTTTTAGTTCCCCTTAGGCCTCTGTTCTCAAGTCTTATTGTAGAGGCATACAAGAAACCAGAAACTGATAGATTCTTGCTTTTCTTCCATTATTTGTCCATCCTCTGTTTTCTTTACAAAGTGTTCTGTTTCAGAGAGTAAGGGAGAGTTTTAAGTTTTTTCTGGATATTATGCATAAGCATGGATGAGTATCTGACTGGTCTTTCAATGAGGAGAACATCTAAGCTGACATGATTTTCTTAGGCTGAGCAGGAATGTTACTTGATGCATAGGCATAGCAGCCACAATCTTATCGCTGTTGATTGTATTTGTGGTCATACTTTGAAAAAAGGCTGCATTCAGTTCTGTAGAGCTTTTCTGGATTCATGGTGCTTTGTCTTTTTATTCTGACAGCTGATTATTTGCATAACTTGGTAAAGAGGCCTCCCTACCATCACATTACTGGCTTTCCTCTAGCTTTTTGAATATTTTTTCTTGCTCTCTTAGATTTTACATCAAATACCAACTTTTCCTTCAACAAAAGTTCTGCCTGTCTGAAATCTTTCATCATCTTCTTCCAACTACACAACAAAGCTGAACTCTGTAGAATATCACTTTGACACATTAATAATTGCACTTGTCTCTAAGACCTTCCTGAAATTCTCTTAGTTTCTTCTCTTGGGGTTTAGATGCTGTATAGTATCTATCAATTCCATTTACTTCATTTAAAAAACATTTATTGAGTATTATGTTGCAGGCACCAGGCTACCTGCTGGAGCTATGAAATAGAGGAGCTCACATCTGGTTTTATGGCTAGAATACTTGGCTCACTGCTTCTAGTTTCTAAACTAACTCATCCAGGATTGCATTGAGAAGAAGAACCTCCTCTTATGGCTCCTGAATGCCATAGGGGAGAATGTAACTAATGAGGAGAGCAATCCAGGTTACTGAGGTGATAAGCAATCCAAGATACAAAGGGGGGCAGGGTGGGTCACATGCAAAAAAAAAAAAGGATAAATTCTGGAGTCCAAAGACACTAGGGAAGAAGCATACTTTAATGGTCGGGCTTTTTTCTCAGTTAACATTGGGTTTTATTTTTGTTATGTTATACCTACAACCAACAGTGTAAATGAAAATAACAGGAAATTATGTGTATTTCATTATTTTCAATTAATATATTTATTACAGCATTAACGTTGTTGATTTGATCCTTTTGTAACATTTCCTTCCATTAAAATTTTTTGAGGGAGAATACTGTCTCTTAGTGAAATTTTTATAAAGAACATGAGGTCTTTAGATATGAGGTCAGAGAAGGCAGGAGACAATTTTTTTCCTTTGTGATGTATACCTCCTTACATACTCTGGCGTTTTGTTGAGGAAGTACGAAGACACGATAATTCTAGTTCTAAAGGTGTAAGGAAAGGGTTGATCCTTTCCTCTGTATTATACCGGCGGAAGGAGCACGTCTCAGTCTCTTCCTTTTGTCTTCTGAAAATAAAAGGAAGGAGGCAAAGGGTGTTTGAGTGGAGGGTTTTCTAGGGGTTAAACCCTGGTGCTTCAGACCCTCTGCGAACCCAGCAGGTTTTCCTTAAGTAGCTACTGTAAAACAGATGTTCTCCAAAATAAGAGAGGTAGAGCAGAGGAGACCGTCGGGCTGCCTTGCGATACAGCGCAGGTCGGGGTAGCCGCCTGGTCCAGAGCCGAAGGTGCTTGCATTCTGCAGGTGCAGGGATTGTGAGCTCTCACCGCTCCGGCTCCCGAGAGGCGAGAACCGAGGCGTTGCAGAGTGTGGGACTTGGCCCCTGAAGCAGAGGCCAAATGTATTCCAAACAGCTGACAATGATCGAGCCGGGTGCCCACACCTGGTCCGGGGGCGGGGAAGTAGCATCTACAGGAACCGCAGGGAGAAAAGGAGCCCCTGGTTTGGGACGCCAGAGGGCTGGTCCGGCTTGTCTCGGTCCGACTGCTTTCCCGTGATTGCTTCCCCAGCTTGTCCATCATCGCAGTACCCTATTTCTACTGGCTCTACTGTCTGCCACTCGGTTCCGCCGCGCTGACCCCCATTGGGCCCCTCCGGCCGAGGCCCCGCCCCACGAGCAGGACACGGGCAGTAGGGCGCGGAGGAAAGAGAGCCGGGCGCTTGTTCTGGGCTGTGGGGAGGCGGTGGCGGAGAAGGAGGAGGAGAAGGAGGAGGAGCTGGGTCAGCAGGAGGCAGCGGCGGTGTCCGCGCTGGGGTGATGGTGCAGGTGCTTGGGGCCGGTGG
>NW_020175821.1:155992-248480 GCF_003031525.2 Neophocaena asiaeorientalis asiaeorientalis
TTTGTGAGTCAGAGCTCTCAGAAGGTAGAATTGAACGCGTAGCCCATGCAGAGTGGCCTATTGAAGGGGATACCAGCCCTCTGGGCTTTAAAGACTTAGGCCCCCCTCTGGCCTTTCTCTCCCCAAATCTTATTCAGCTGGGCAATTCTGGGGGGCGTGAGGTAAAGATTTAGCAACAAGTCCCAGCGATTTGAGGGTTGGCGTTGGTGAGAATCGGTGACTTACAAAAAAACGCCAACAATACGATAAGGCTGCACAGCATTTCTTCAGAACCTGGTATTTTTGAAGGGATTTTTACAACCTCTCGCTGCGTGGCACGTCAGGAGTAGTAGTCTTTCCCAGGAATGCAGTCACAGCCCTCTTCCTCCTTTATAAAGTAAGAGATAGAAAACATTAACAATGCTCCGGTGTTTAGTTCACCAGCCAGGAGGATCCTGCGCTCACTGCCGAAAACTGCCCTTTCTGGAGAAGCAAATTGAGCTGGACCCAGAGGGTCTCACCTCATCCCTTGCCTTTGCAGCAAAAAACCCGAAAGGGCTTCTCACCTCAGATGTGGCAGACAAAAACTGACGGCCGGGGTCCTACTCTCTTTGTCTCTTTCCCCGCCCCCCTCCCCCATTAATTTTTTTCGCTGACAATGCTCAATAGCGGAAAATAGCGGTGGGTGAGAAAGACGCTGGATAGTATATGAGAGCAGCTGCTCTCTGCTGACTCTGTGCTCAGGTCAGCCTTCTCTCCACTTTCCTTATTCTCCCACCTCCAAAACCAACTCTGGGCATGAGTGCTGACTGCTGCCAAAGATCTATGAGGGTAGAGAAAGAGAACAAAATCTCTTTTTCAGGCCACTTAAATACAGATTAAGCAGTCATAAAGATGCTAGCCATCAAGTGAAAGGATTTTTGTAGTTGAATATGATATAGAGATGTTGTGTATTATTTCCTTACTGAATGAGTGTCATGCTACTTTTTGTTTCTATTGTATCTTTATGTGTCATGTACAGTTTTTTTTTTGTTTTTTGGTGGTGGGCTTAGAGGAAACATGGATTGAGTGGACATCCTTACCATTTGAATACATTGTGCAGAGCTTTTAAAGTCTTTATTCTTTGTTTTAAAATTTAAAGCATTTACACAATAGCATATCAAGGGCAGTGTGAGATTTAGACTTCATGAGTCCTAAAAATACTTTTGGGATATATGGTGAAATAAAATTTCTGGGACAGATCATTAACTTTTGCCAAGATATAAAGTACAAATGAAACACAATTCATGTCACCTGTCCATTTAGTGATAACCTTGTGGTTTTCAGGTATCACAAAAAGGCAACTAGTTATTTTTCCCAGATAGTGGAAAACCCAGTTGGCTTATTGGTATTATACTTGTGGGTGGTATTTATTACTGTTGCGAAAAATATTTTTAAGTTGAGGATGACTTATTGGATTTATGCTTGCTATATGCTACTATGGTTGTATTTATTTTCCTGCTGGTCTTATTTTACATTATTACAATTTAATATGTTATAAAAATGTAGGCCACTTAAAAAAATTAAGCTTGGTGTAATATGACCATACTGTAGTAAGTGTTCACTATCTAGATATGTTAATGATTGTGCATTGTGATTCTTGCATGAAATTTAAAAAACACATGAATTCTAAAGTATGTAATATTGTCATTCTTTGGCACTACTATTGTGAATTGCTTTTGTTTTTACCCATGTGAGGAAATGTGGAAAATAAGACAATATTTTATGTGAAATTAATATTTTGTGCATACACCTTTTTTGAGCATTAGAGATTGAGCTTTTCTTAGCAACTTTTCCCGCTTGTATATTTCTAGTGTGTGTGTGTGTGTGTGTGTGTGTGTGGTGTGCTGGAGGGGTGGAGAGAGAGAGAGAGAGAGAGAGAGAGAGAGAGAGAGAACGAGAGCGAGCACATATGCGCTTATTTGTCAGACACTGGGCACAGGGTCTTTTAAATCAGTATGTGAGCTACTTACTGGGTTAAAGCAGTATTTACAACATTTAGGAATTGCAGTACTGTATATTTAAAAAATTGGTGATAATTTGACCTCCTTTTCCTAAAAGTATTGTATGGCATATTTTTCTTTAAATAAGGTATTTATTTTAGAAAAATTTCAGTGCCTCTTGAGATCATCAGAGACCACTTAGGGTATTACAGAATCAGAAATGTATCACTGGGTTAGAGTCATAATAGCTACATTTGGTAAATTTCAGTTGTAGGAAATTCTATCAAAGTGTTGGTCTAGCCTTTCATATTGCAGCAGTTATACTGATCTGGCATTTAGGATGTGATTATTAAGGTAATGAAAATGCCTTATATCTTCTCAATGAAGGTTGCCACAGTTACCAGACTATTCTTTTATTCTTTCTGATATGTGAATGTAGTTGTAGACCATGAGAAATGAAAGTATACATAGGAGGGTTGTAGTATAATTGCTCCCCTGTGAAGAACATTGTTAATAGCTCCCTGCCAGTTTTGAAGGTCATTGCCTCATAAATGCAGATCTGGTCCATATTTTTCACACATCTGTTTCATTTAAGCACATATTTATTTACTTACCACATTTACTATCTTACTTTGTTATTTTATTTGGGAGAAAATAGGAAAAACGAAAAGGCTACCTACTATCTTTGAACTCTCCGAATGGAGTCATTTAGGTGCTTAGGCATGTAATATCTAAAGAATAGATTTTTAACTATCTTTCAGGTTATAACAGCTTATAAAATATTAAGAATATATTGCAGAAATGCCAGTAGAAATATGTATTGAAAAATATATATTGCCAAGTCAGAATATTAATCACTTTTTTTTGGTTATTGCTGAAAAGTAAAGCTACCCTAGAAATGAATTTGATTTTACTGGGAACACATTAAAATAACAACTGATTAAGCAGCTAGGTTAGATTAGTTTTTGCAGTTAAATAAGGTGCAACCATAAATGAAATGTGTGTGCAGAGGCAGTTCTAAGTGGAACCAAGATGTGGATTTGATTGTGGCTCAGCCATTTAGTAACTGTGGGACATGGAGTAAGGGAGAGAATATTGAGGGAGAGAACAAATGTATTGATCCTTGCACCTGCCAGGCACTTCGCCTGTATTATTATCTCATTTACCTCACATCAGTGTTATGGATTGATTTTATACCCATTGTACCAGCTAAAGAAAATGGGATCATGGATTGGTGGGAGAGCCTATATTTGTTGAATGGCTAACTATGTACTAGGCTTTGTGCTAGGTGCTTTGCTTATACCTTACATCAGCCGTTGAGAGGTAGGTGGTATTATCCTCATTTTACAGATGAAAGATAGTCCCAGATGATGGAACTTGCTCAAAGCTAGTAGGTGGCTGTACTGTATTTAAACCCCAGCCCTTTTGTCTCTAAATCCCATCGTTATTCCCTCTATCCATTCTGACTCCTTAAGTTACTTCACCTGTCTGTACCTTAATTTCCTCATCTATAAAATGGAAATTTAATACTTATTTCTCAGTAAAGAGAAAGTTATTTGGAGATATCACTACAAATAATAAGGAACATTTAAATAGACTAATATACTGTACTTATATTGTGCCTTATTCTATTCAGTTCAGAAATAGAATTGAGAAATGTTTTACTTTTTTAGAAAAATAATTGAACTTAAGCTGTAAGGCCCCGTAAAATGATTTCTGATTAATTTCAGTAAAATTGTGAAATCCAAGACTGGCATAACTGAAATCTTTATTAGAACTCTTCTTTAAAATCAAGAGTTCAGGTTTGCTTTCCTTCTATTCTACCAAGTCTTAGGCTTTAGAGAGGCATTTATTGCTTGGACCGTGATTTGTCTTTTCTAAGAACTTCTGCTTCTTGGTAAGTGGAATCCTTGGTTTCATTAATGCAAAAAGGATGTTCTTAGAGAATTAGGATAATTTTATTCACAGAGAAAAACACAAGGCTGTTGTATTTTCATGAATATTGGTTTTTAAAAACTTTATTTTAAAAAGTAATTATGCTGTCTCAGGATCTCTGTTACAATAGCAAGTCAGTTAGAATCTAATTCTTAAAACTAAGTTCCAAAATTAGCCTTCTAGGATCCTAAAAGCACTTGTATTCTGTTTCTTAATTTGTATATTAAAACATTTATTGTATAAAACTAATGCAAATTAGTCTTTTCAGTACAGAAGGTAAATTCTAGATGTGTATTTATGCTTTCATTCTTTTTGTTTTTGAAGAAGTCCTGTTTAAGAAGTGTCATTGGCATCCAAGAGAAACCTAGATGCAATCACTACAACAGATTTTACTCAAGGGTATTTGTATGAACTTGCATTCTGTTAGGTGCTTGGAATGAATATGCTAGATGAGGCAATTCAACATAGTGTACAGAGCATGTGATTTTGAGTCCTCTGTTTATACATTGTCCAGAGACTCGTGTATCATGTCTGTGATATTAATATCATATTTAAAAAAGGAAATGTTTGCCAAAATAAAATCAGACAACCTGAAGGCAATAAACATTTTTCATGTTTGTAGTGGTTTATGTGTAATTCTTAAAATGTGTAATCCAAAATAAGTAGCAAGGCATTAGCTTTAGAGGCAATTTACCAATGATATAATAGTTACTATATTAAAATATTTTGGATTATTTTAAGAACTTTATTTTCTGATAGATTATACTTTAGAATTTATAAAGGAGAGAGTAAGAGGAAGCTATAAATCTTAAACCCCAAGAATCACAGCACTAGTTCAGTGCCTTACATAGTTCAGTAAATACTTTTTCTAATTTGTTTGTGCTACATGATTGCTGTGTTAACTACAACACTTTAAAATTTCTTCTGCCTGAAAACAATAAACATTTTCTAACAATCGTATATCCCTTTTTGTAGTTTCATCCCATCCCATTTCAAACCATTTTGCTCTGTAGCCCCTCTCTCTGGTGAGAAGTACAGTATGTAAATGTGGTATTTTATGAAGCCTGCTAACTTTTTGCAGTTATCCTTTGTTGAATTAGTGGAGCTTCAGCCCACAGCTCCTATGATTTTTTTCATTTGTCTGTTAGGATTTCAAGCCTTTCAGGTGCCCTCACTTCCCCCATCTCTGCAGGTTCAGAAGGCTTACAGCAAATGAATACTGTGTAGTACGGTGCTTCATGGAGCGTTAGAGGTCTGGCAGAATTAGGGTATTGAGCATACGGTTCACCACAGCCACAGAACCCTCCTGCACTCCTTTCCTCCAAGTCAGCACTACATAAAGCAACCTCCTCACAGCCTCATTTTCTAACCTGTTATCTGGACAGGAAGTGCACCATGCTTCGCAATCTGTTTCTAATTTTGTCTATTTTATTTTATTATTTTTTAAAATAAATTTATTTATTTATTTGTTTTTATTTTTGGCTGTGTCGGGTCTTCATTGCTGTGCTTGGGCTTTCTCTAGCTGCGGAGAGCGGGGGCTACTCTTCGTTGTGGTGCACAGGCTTCTTATTGTGGTGGCTTCTCTTGTTGTGGCTCACCGGCTCTAGGCGCACGGGCCTCAGTAGTTGTGGCACACGAGCTCTAGAGCGCAGGCTCAGTAGTTGTGGCGCACAGGCTTAGTTGCTCCGCGGCATGTGGGATCTTCCCGGGCCAGGGATTGAACCCGTGTCCACTGCATTGGCAGGTGGATTCTTTTTCTTTTTTTAACATCTTTATTGGAGTATAATTGCTTTACAATGGTGTGTTAGTTTCAGCTGTATAACAAAGTGAATCAGCTATACATATACATATATCCCCATATCCCCTCCCTCTTGTGTCTCCCTCCCACCCTCCCTATCCCACCCCTCTAGTGGTCACAAATCATGGCAGGTGGATTCTTAACCACTGTGCCACCAGGGAAGCCCTATGTCTATTTTAAGTTGAATTCATCTTCTCTCTGATAGCCTCATCTGTAACATTCTGTTGGACTCTGCAGATCCTGTTTCTTGGAGCAGCCTCCTGTGGGTCACTCTTCCTCAGCTGTGCCTAGCCAGAGCTTGTACAAGATATGTGAATATCATGGAGGATTGGCAGCAACCTTATATAGCTTCTGTATCTCACCTACATGGTGCTCAGGGAGGAGGGTGCTGCTCTCCAGGAGGCCCAGTGGCAGTTGTTGCCCCTCTGTTTTATGGCCTTGATCCTTGGGGCTCAAGCCAACCACCTGAATGGTTTTCTTATGCAGCTGAGAAATTTGGAGAGTGCTGAAGCATCTCCATCCTATGCTGTACAGTGAGTGGTATTTCCCCTAAGAAAGCAAAACACCTTGTCATACGTCCATCCTAGCCATTGAAGCAGGCCTTCCGTTCCTTTAAGACCCTAGGCCCTGGTGGCCAATAGAACTTTTGAAGCTTTTACAAACATTTTACATGTATTAGAGCCAAAGAAAGTCTAGGAAGAGCAGTTTCTCTGGGAGGATAATCCCCAGATTTAAATTATGGAACTCTTGCCTCCCAAGGCCATCACGTGACGCTCATTACTGTTGTCAATATTTTGAACAAGGTAGGCCCCTGTATTGGTCTTTCACCAATTATAATTACTGTACTATTTCTAGGGATGGTGTTTTACTCTGTGGTCTTTCCAGCTTAATTGCATCATATCCTAGATTTGGAAGGTAGGAACCTGTAAGGAATCTTAGGTTCAAATTCTCTGGGCTTTTGCTTGCTACTGTCAGAGTAAACATCAACTGTGTGAATCAAGTCCTCTAAGGAGATCCTTCCGTGCCATGCTCATACAGGCAAAATAATTGGGCCACATGCTTGGCAACCACTGAGTTTGTGTACAATAGCTCCATTCACTTGTCTACAGAAAACACCCCTTTGACAGTGATTATAGCTTTCATCCCCCTCCTCTACTTCTGACTCCCTGCATTACCATGACCTCATCTGTTGGTCTGTATTTAGAGGCACTCTGGACCACTCCAGAAATGCTTTAGGACTTGTTCTTGTATGTTAAAGATCATTTCAAGTTAGGCAACGACTGCCCACCAGGGGAAGCCATTCAGGATCAGGACCAAACTTAGCTATTCTTATGCCTTATTTGAGCCATCTTACTGTGTCACAACTCGGGTTTTCTTCCTTTTGTATAAATTGTGAACCTTGTGAAAAGCAAGGAGAATAGAGTGGGGGCGTTAAACCTTCTCAGTGGTTTAAAAGTGTGGTTCCTGGATGAGCAGCATTAGTTTCACGTGGATACTCGTTAGAAACGCAGACTCTTGTCCCCACTGCAGACCTAGCAAACCGGAAAGTTGGGGCCTGGAACTCATCAGTTTAAGTCTTTCAGCTGAGTCTTATGCTTGCTGAGGTTTGAGAATAGTTACTACTTGGTCACACAGATATTTAGTAGATAACATTGATGAGTATTGTTGATTGACTGGATATAAAAACTGAGGGAGAAGGAGAAGCCAAGAGTGAATCTCATATTTCTGACTTTTGATTTATTTCTGAATGGCCTTAACTGATTCTCTACCCTTAAAAGGTAAAAAGTTATTTGCAGATATGCATATCTGTCTTCAAGTGGGCAGGATTCTAAAGATGGTTCATAATTCCAATTTGATGCTCTTATATTTATTGGTTAGTTTTATTTTTTGTCTTTCCTGACCTACAAATGATATGATTATTTCATATTTGTATACTGTTTTTCAAAGAAATCTTCACAACTTAAAGCACTGGGGGAATAGGAGGAGTAAATCTCCCTGTCGTCCAAGGACTTACAACCTAGAGAGGGATTATAAACATGTAAATAGCAAACTATAAAACATCACAGAATTCAGGGCTAGGGCAAGGTGATATGCTGTGGCAGTGCACATGTGGGGGACTTGAAATTAAATATTTCTCAAAGGAGGTGAGATTTGAACTAGGTCATGAAAGATTGCCAAAAGCAGAAAATGGGCTGTGCGGATGGGTAAAGGGCATTCCAGGCTAAGGTAACAGCAGGCTACTTCTAGGTAGAAAAGCTAAAAATGTAAAGCCAAGTATGCTTAGTTTTTCCTTTACTATGTTGATTTGACTTACTCTGGTACAGTTGAGTCAAACGACAGAAATCTACTTGCCTAGGAAAAATTACTGTCAGCAAATTTCAATCATTCTTGACTTGCTCAGAGGAATCAGTCTAAACTAAAAATAAATGCATAAAGCTGGCAATGAATTAAATCTAATTCCAAAACTGTGTAACACAGATTAAGATTCTTCACAAAGCAATGGCATCATATAAAGAAAAGGTAGATTGGGATATCAATCTTAATTCTGTGACTGCAGCAACTAAGTATGAATTTTATTTTCAAGAGACGTCATCAGTTTAGTTATCTGACAAAAAAAAGAGGGTATCAAATTCCAACATTCAGCTGTTGTTTGAAAATCCTTTGACTAATACGGTGTAGCCTAGACTGTGCATTAACAGGAAATGTAACCCGTGGAGCCCTAAAAGGCACTTTTCAGCATCTCTATTCCCAAACCTAAGTGGCCACCCAAAATAGCTTTTCTGGAGGACAGAGGAGTGCTTCCCTGGATTCTCGTGTGAGCCGCTGCCTGCTGGCTCCAAAGTTCCCAGCCCTACACAGGGTGCACTTTTAGCACTCAACACAGTGCCAGGCTGGAGCTTTGGGGATGGGAACCTCCAAGAAAGCGCTGTTTGGCATTTGGGCAATCAATGTTCGGCAGAATGCCAATGCTAATAGGTTATTTTGCTCTGGAAGAGGAGAATAAGGAGGGATAGTCTAAAGACTGATGAATAGGGGAATGACTGACAATACAAGCACTCCATTTTTTTGGCAAGTTTAAGGAGGCTTGCTGTGAAATGGTATTATGGGGGCCAGTTAAATTAGCAAAGGCCCACAGGCCCAAAGCCTGAAAGAAATAGTGGTACCTCAAAACAGCATGCCCTAGGGCACACTCAAACGTCTGGCCACTTTCATTGAATTTGTGGTAGGAGAAAGCCAAATCATTAGGAATCTTCTCAGTCTGGTACTCCCTCCAGGCACTGCATAATCAGGCAAATTATCCTTTGCCTCTAGGCAGGTGCACAGCCTTATTTCTCTATAGCTTGATTTAACTCAAGGGCCTCTAGTCTGGGTCCTAGCTTAATTCTGAAGACACCTAAGTGGAAGAGTTGGCTTCAGGAGTCCCAGAGGATTCCAGATACTCTAGTGAGGAGGTGCTACCAAGATTCTTATTTTGTCAAACATGAGCCAAGCAGGTAAGAACATTGATCACAACACAAGGAAGCAGAATTAATCAATTCACCTAAGGATCTCAAGTACTTCTGGGGGATAATTGAGGCTGGAGAAGGCATCCAGCCTGCCCTGTTTCAGATTTTTGCCTCTAGAAAAATCTAAAAGCCCCTGGAGTTATTACGGAATTGGAGGTTTGTAGGTCCGGAGGACCTATGGACTGGCAATGATGTGTGGGATGTTATAAGACATGTTGAACCTACAATTTCACAGTATACACTCATCTGTACAACAGAACATCCCATCAGCTCTTTGGGAGGCCACTCAGGAAATTTGGCTGTTGAGAGACAAAAATCTGATCGAAACAGAAAGTAGTTCCAGTCCTACAGTGCAGCTTCTTCAATCTGTGTCCAGTTTCAGGTTCTGGTACATGTGAAGTAGGTTAAAAAAAAAAGTGAATGAGAGTTTGCTTGGTATAGCTGTAGGACATAAGTTACTGAGCTAACTATTGTAATGTCAGATTTTATAAGCAGAATAGCTAATCAACACTTTCTTTGCTTATTTTTGCTTATTTTTAAATACACCTTGGATAATTTAGACAAGCTTGTTTAAGTGAATACCCATAGTACAGAAAGCACATCTAGGAATTGTCTTCTAATAATTTTTATGGTAAAGGAGAACACATATTACCTGTATTCCAATTTTTGATTTTGGGTATACTAGACAGCCTGATTATTCTAAGGAGACAGATAGAATGCTATTATATTGTCTTGCTGCAAATTAGATCTTTTAGTGTATCATTATAAAATATTATGGACTATTCCTACTAATAATGTATCTCATATAAGATACCTTTAGCTTCTGGTCAAAAGAAAATGACAAAAGAAGTAGAAAAACCTTACTTTCTCGTTTTGGTTTCCACAATTTTATTTCCTACCATCTTTTCTGACATGATAGCTCTTCTGTCCATCTCTTATTATGTCCTCTGTTTTATGCTCATTTATACTTTGGGCCATTCATTTAATACAATTTCTTATCACCACTTCTAATTGGCATCACTGCCAAGGTATACCTTTGCTTATGGTCAGATTCTTTGTGTGGTGGCCACACCTTCTGTTGGTGGGGGGAGGTGTTAAAAAAAGATATAATCATAGTGTATGTATATATACACTGAGGCATAATGTGGTCCATATCCTTTAATTTCATTATTTAACACAAAAGTGTATATTTTAGTTAATTGGAATTTGAGATAAGACAAACAAATGAAAGTCTGTATTGTATAAAATGGTATCTTGAGACTGGGCTGAGTATTATATGTTTAGAGTTTTCTATTAAATTTTTTGCAGTTTTTTATACTTAATGGATTAATAGACCTAATGAGACTCTATGTCTACTGTGACTTCAGGTCTGGTTCTTAGGGAATGGATGGACATGGTAGGGCTGCCCATGACCAGGAAAGTCTTTACTCTGGACAGCTAAAGTCAGTGAAACTGGATGGAGAGTTAAAATAGTTGACTAAAGGAAGAAACAAAAGATTAAAAGCAGAGAAACAGTCGGGATAAAGCAAGATGAGCCTTACGCAGAAATACCTGGTCAGAATTTGGAGGGAGAATCTGGAGAAGAAAGTTGGGGATGATGAAAGAATATTGAAGATCTGTGGGTTGGCCAAAAAGTTCTTTCAGGTTTTTTCTGTAACATCTTACGGAAAAACCCAAACGAACTTTTTGGCCAACCTGATATTTTTTGTTGTTGCAGCTGAATGTGATAGAAGAGCTTAATGGTTTAAAGGAGGCCTCTGGGCTTGGCCCCCATGTTGGGGTGATGTTTAAAATATTCAACAATCAGTGAGTCATGGTGAATACCTACTTCACTGACCAAGACTCTGCGAGAGGGCACTGAAGTTGGGTCTAGCGCCAGACACTAAATAGTTAGTGCTGAATCATGGGAGGTGGGGTTGGGATTGGTCCCAGGGCAGAAGGGAGAAGCCTCTCAGGGCAGAGGCTATTTGTCAACTGATAGAGATTTCAACATTTTAATGACCGGCATGGTCTTATCCATAGCACACCAAGCTGAATTCACTCCTCACTCCCTCAGGCTTCTTCTGTTAGGTGGGATGAGATGGGAACTTCCAAGAGGCCATAAGAGCTCAGGTGTTTCTGAGGTAAGATAGGGATCTGGATGAGTTCAGTTTTCCTCTTTGAACTCTAGCCTCAGTGATGGCAGGAATCAGAGCTCCTACATTGCCTTCCCTGGCTCTCCATTTGTGCTTGCCAGATATGGGGTCCTAAAGGTCTAAGTTTTACCCTCCTGCGGAGTGGCGAACCAATTCTGACCTTTCTCATGCTTCCAAAATGCACCTCTGATCATTTTCTTTTTAAAATTCTTCAAGCTTTTCCCATTGCCTACTGGCTTACAGCCTTTTAGCTTGGCATAGGAGGTCTTCCATCATCTCTCTGCTGCCTCCCTTCCAGCCTTGTCTCCTATCATCTTCCATATGCATTTTCTCCTGCTGCATGAATCATCAGCCTCTCATTACCTCCTTATTCCAGGGTAGACTCACTCCCCAGTGTTGCTGGGCAGTGCCTTGGGGGACCTTATTGTAGCACTTACCACATTGAAATGTAAATGTTCATTCACATGTTTTCCTCTCCTTAGACTGTGAACTGTTGGAAGGGCACAGATTATATCTTTGTACAGTTAGTAGGTAAGGTCTCATGTTGGGGCCCAAGAAATGTTGATAATAGATGTGCATGAATGAAAAATGTTATCTCTGATAAAGGGGATTATTAATAATGCAAATGTAAGGTTACCTCTGACTTGAACTGAATAGATTTTTAAAAATGAACAGTGATTTCCCTGGTGGGGCAGTGGTTAAGAATCTGCCTGCCGGGCTTCCCTGGTGGCGCAGTGGTTGAGCGTCTGCCTGCCGATGCAGGGGACACAGGTTCATGCCCCGGTCCGGGAGGATCCCGCATGCCGCAGAGCGGCTGGACATGCAGGGGTGAGCCCTGGTCCGGGAAGATCCCACCTGTGGCGGAGAAACTGAGCTCATGCGCTGCAACTACTTAGCCTGTGCTCTGGAGCCCACGAGCCACAACTGCTGAGCCTGCGTGCTGTAAATTCTGAAGCCTGCAGGCCTAGAGCCTGTGCTCCTCAACAAGAGAAGCCACCACAATGAGAAGCCCGTGCACCACAAAGAAGAGTAGCCCCCACTCGCCACAACTAGAGAAAGCCCGCACGCAGCAATGAAAATCCAATGCAGCCAAAAATAAAATAAACAAATTTATTTAAAAAAATGAACATATCAGATTTTCTGGTCTTTAGAGATACGTTATGGTGACTTCAAAAGGTGGTGATTTAGTGGTGATGGTTGCACAACTCTAGGAATATACTAAAAACCTCTGAATTGTACACTTTAAAATGGTAATCTTACGTTGTGAATTTTATCTCAATTCACACGTCAATTTCTTGGTTTTGACAGTGTACTGCAGTTATGTAAGTTACCACTGGGGGAAGCTGGGCGAAGGACACATGTGACATCTTTAAACTATCTTTACAATTTTTCTATTATTATAATAAAAAGTTTTAAAGAGTGATTAAATTAGTTTTCCTGAGCAAATATGTTTATTATTTAGTTAGGATTTATGGTTTAGAATGAGTGTAGAAAGTTTTCTCACTTGATTAGGATCCAGTTACTTTTTTTTTTTTTTTTGTGGTACGTGGGCCTCTCACTGTTGTGGCCTCTCCCGTTGTGGAGCACAGGCTCCGGACGCGCCGGCGGAGCGGCCATGGCTCACGGGCCCAGTCACTCCGTGGCATGTGGGATCTTCCCGGACCGGGGCACAGACCCGTGTCCCCTGCATCAGCAGGTGGACTCTCAACCACTGCGCCACCAGGGAAGCCCCCTAGGATCCAGTTAGTTTACAAAATTATGTAGGATTATTTATAAGTAGATACATTTTGACATATGATACTTGAAAATACAGTAAGTTCAATTATATTCTAATAAGATAAATTAAGGGTTTAGAAATATCTCAGTAGTCTTTTTTGCATCCTTTTTTTCCTGTTCCTCTCCTTATAATGTTTCCCTGACATAATTAATTACAGTTAAAATGAATGTACTGACAAATTATGCATATCATAAATGGTGCCATTCTTATGTGTTAGAGAGTTATATAATGACCATATTATGTATCTTAATTGTAATATGTGTTAATTGATCCATTTAAAAATGTATTGAGTACTTAACTGTGTTTCTGGGCTCTGTGGTAAGCACTTTATATGCATTCTTTCATTTAATCCTACCTATTTAATAGAAAATATTATTGCCCCTAGTTACAGATGAGTACAATAAGGCTTAGAGATATTAAACAGCTCCCCCAATGTTACACAGCTAGTCAGTGTGGGAGCTGGGATTTGAACATGGGTCTCTGACCTCAGAGTTGTTCTAACACACTGCTCTGTGATGAAGCAGGCAGTATAGTCCAAAGGGGAAAACACTGATGTTGGGGAGTCAGGAGACCTGTGTTAAATGCCTGACTCTGACTGGTTAACTTTGAGGCCTTGAGCAGGTAACTTAAGCTTTAAGATGCAACTTAACCTCTCATCTGCAAAATGAGGGGGCTTAAATAGAAGACCCCTCAAGTCTCTTTTAGCACAGACATTTGTCCAAGGCTCAGTAGTGTTTTTCTTTGTGTTCCCTCGGTGAAGGATATTCTTTATAAATGCAAATGTTCCTTTTAAAGAAAGAGATGTCAAAAAAGAGGTTGGTGACTGCTTCAGTCTATTATCTGGCCCTAGGTTTTGCAGAACACAAAATATAGTTTTATCTACTCATGCAACACATTAGATTCTGGGGGATTGACTCATGCTAATCAAAGTCATAAGAATTTTTTTTTTTTGTAATCCAGAATCTGTTTGTTAATTATATAGTAGGGTACTGAATACTAGTTTCTGTCATTGTAGGCACTTCTTTTAGCATCAGAGACTTTGGAAAACCAAATTAAAAGCTTTTTTGGAAGGCAAAGAAAATCAAACTGTTTTGAGGGATATTCTTCTAGGTTGTGTAAAAGCCTTATAAACTTATCCCTGTTCCATACTAGAGTTCTAGTAATGATGTATCTACCAGAATCAGTTTTTCTATCTCCCTTGAGGAGTACTTACTAAATGCTGATAAAGTCTTCTCTTTAGCCCTCCCCCATTTCATGAAGATTATGCATTAACATGTACATATGTTAATAATACATCTTCAAATTTTCTTTTTCTTTTTTTTTTTTTAAAGTTATATCCAGTCTAGAGGATACTCTGTTTACTTTGATTAGGCTTAGGTGTTTCTCAGGACTCTATTTGAAATGCCATTTTCCCCCCTAGGTTAGTGGACTTAGCCAGAGAACTTTCTTTAATTTTGCCTGTATTTCAGAGGGAGGCCTTTTTTTAAACTTTGATCTCAAATTTTAAGGGGGGGTTCTGCCATAGTCCTCATATATCACTCTATCATAGACAGTATTATCTTGATGACATCAATAGGAGGCATCCTCTACATATGCTATGGAATGTATTTTAAAGGTTTCCACTATTTTTTTGCTCTCAAGTTTCCAAATAGTGTTTTCTGCATTTTCTATAATGTAAACTTGCCTATTATAAAAGTCAGTACTTGATTTACATAGACTAAAAATTCACTCCTTTATAGGTGTACAGTTCTTTGCATTTTTTTTTTTTTTTTTTGCGGCACGTGGACCTCTCACTGTTGTGGCCTCTCCCGTTGCGGAGCACAGGCTCTGGACGCGCAGGCTCAGCGGCCATGGCTCACGGGCCTAGCCGCTCCACGGCATGTGGGATCTTCCCAGACCGGGACACGAACCCGTGTCCCCTGCATTGGCAGGCGGACTCTCAACTACAGCGCCACCAGGGAAGGGAAGCCCCTCGGCAAAGGTTTTAATTTCTCCATCAAATCTGAATGAGATCCTTGCTGGGTAGAGTAATCTTGGTTGTAGGTTTTTCTCCTTCATCACTTTAAATATGTCCTGCCACTCCCTTCTGGCTTGCAGAGTTTCTGCTGAAAGATCAGCTGTTAACCTTATGGGGATTCCCTTGTGTGTTACTTGTTGTTTTTCCCTCGCTGCTTTTAATATGTTTTCTTTGTATTTAATTTTTGATAGTTTGATTAATATGTGTCTTGGCGTGTTTCTCCTTGGATTTATCCTGTATGGGACTCTCTGTGTTTCCTGGACTTGATTATTTCCTTTCCCATATTAGGGAAGTTTTCAACTATAATCTCTTCAAGTATTTTCTCAGTCCCTTTCTTTTTCTCTTCTACTTCTGGGACCCCTATAATTCGAACCTTGTGCCCTTTTGTGGTCAGTCTCTTCCCCCTTCCCTGGATCTATGTCAGCCACTAATTTGGTTTCTGTCCTTATGGTTTTGCCTCTTCCACAATGCCATATAAATAGAATCATACAATATGTAATCTTTTTTTTTCTTGCAGTACACGGGCCTCTCACTGTCGTGGCCTGTCCCGTTGTGGAGCACAGGCTCCGGACGCACAGGCTCAGCAGCCATGACTCACAGGCCTAGCCGTTCCGTGGCATGTAGGATATTCCCGGACCGGGGCACGAACCTGTGTCCCCTGCATCGGCAGGCGGGCTCTCAACCACTGCGCCACCAGGGAAGCCCAATATGTAATCTTTTGAATCTGGTTTCTTTCACTTAGCATAATGCGTTTTTGAGATGCAAATTATATATCATAAAGTTAATCTGTTTAAGGTGTACAATTCAACAGTTTTAATTATTTTTACAGAGTTGTGCAGTCATCAGCATAATCTAATTTTAGAACACTGATATCACTTCCAAAAGAAACCTTGTACCCATTAGCAGTACCCTATTTCCAGTCTCCCTCCTCCCAACTCTCTGCCCTAGGCAAACTCTAATCTACTTTCTGTCTATAGGTTTGCCTATTCTGGACATTTCAAATAAATGGTATCACACTATATATGGTCTTTTGTAACTTTCACTCCCTCTTCCCAACTCTCTGCCCTAGGCAAACTCTAATCTACTTTCTGTCTATAGATTTGCCTATTCTGGACATTTCAAATAAATGGTATCACACTGTATATGGTCTTTTGTAACTTTTACTTGGCATAATGTTTTTGAGGCTCATCCAGGTAGTAACTTATATTAGTACTTCTTTTTTATTGCCAAATAGTTTCCCATTGTGTGGACATATCACATTTTGTTTTTCCATTCATCAGTTGATGGAAATTTGCATTGTTCACTTTCTGGCTTTTAAAAATAATGCTATGATCATTTATGTACAAGTTTTTGTGTGGATATGTTTCCATTTCTCTTGGATATGCTGTGAACATTTGTATACAAGTTCTTGTGTGGAAATATGTTTTTATTTCTCTTGGATAGATACCTAGGAGTGAAATTGCTGTGTTCTGTGGTAACTTGATATTTAACGTTTGAGGAATTGCCAAACAGTTTTTCAGAGTGACTGCATGAGAGCTCCAGTTTCTCCACATCCTCTCCAATCCTCACTGTTGTCTTTTTGATTATAGCCATTCTATGAGTGTGAAGTAGGATCTCATTGTGGTTTTAGTTTGCGCTTCCCTGATGACTAAAGATGCTGAATATCTTTTTATGAGTTTATTAGCCATTTGTATATCTTTTTTGAGGAACATCTATTCACTTTTGCCCATTTTTAAAATGGCTTGTCCTTATTATTGAGTTGTAAGAGTTCATTATATATTCTGGATGCAGGTCTTTTATCAGACAGATGATTTACAGATATTTTCTCCTATTCTGTGAGTCGTCTTTTCATTTTCTTGATGATATCTTTTGAAGCACAAAAGGTTTTAATTTTGATGAAGTCCAACTTATCAATCTTTTTTATTGTTTGTGCTTTGGGTGTCATATGTAAGAAATCACTGACCTAACCCCAGAAAATTTTCCTGTATTTTCTTCTAAGAGTTTTGTAGTGTCAACTGTTACACTTGGGTCTATGGTCCACTTTGAGATAATTTTTGTGTGTGATATGAGATAGGGATCTAAATTTATACTTTTACATGTTGACATCCAGTTGTCCAGCAGCTTTGGTTGGAAAGACTATTCTTTCCCCATCAAATTATCTTGGTCCCTTTGGTTTAGGCTCAATTGACCATAAACGTATGTGTTTATTTCCGGATTCTTCTATTCCATTGATCTATCTATATGCCAGTACCACACCACTGTCTGGGTTACTTCAGCTTTGTGGTAAGTTTTGAAATCGGGAAGTGAATCCACCAACTTTGTTCTTTTTTTAAAAAATTAATTTATTTTATTTTATTTGCTTTATTTTTGGCTGTGTTGGGTCTTCGTTGCTGCATGTGGGCTTTTCTCTGGTTGCGGCAAGTGGGGGCTACTCTTCTTTGTGGTGCACAGGCTTCTCATTGTGGTGGCTTCTCTTGTTGGGAGCACAGGCTCTAGGCACGTGGGCTTCAGTAGTTGTGGCACGTGGGCTCTAGAGTGCAGGCTCAGTAATTGTGCCGCACAGGCTTAGTTGCTCCGTGGCATGTGGGGTCTTCCCCGACCAGGGCTCGAGCCTGTATCTCCTGCATTGGCAGGCAGATTCTTAACCACTGCGCCACCAGGGAAGCCCCCAACTTTGTTCTTTTAAAAGATCATTTTGGGGACTTCCCTAATGGTCCAGTGGTAAAGAATCCGCCTCCCAGTGCAGGGGATGTGGGTTCAATCCCTGGTCGGGGAACTAAGAGTCCATATGCCACCATGGCAACTAAGCCCCCATGCCACAACTACTGAGCCTGCGTGCCTCAACTAAAGAGCCTGCGTGCTGCAAACTACAGAGCCCACACACTCTGGAGCCCACGCACCACAACTAGAGAGAGAAAACCTGCACGCCACAATTAGAATGAAACCTGGTGGAAGGAAAGATCCCACATGCTGTGACGAAGATCCCGCGTGCTGTAACTAAGACCCGATGGAGCCAAAAAAAAAAAAAAAAAAGATCATTTTGACTATTCTTAGTGCATTGCATTTCTATATGAATTTTAGGATTTGCTTATCAATTTCTGCAAAAAGTCCGGGTGGAATTTTGATAAGAATTGCACTGAATCTGTAGCTCAATTTGGGGAGTGTTGCAATCCCCTTAACAATATTAAGTCTTCTAATATATGAACATAGAATGTCTTTCAATTTATTTAGATATTTGAAAACAATGTTTTGTAGTTTTCAGTGTAAGCATAATGCTTTTGAGATTCCTTCATATTACTGCATGTATCAGCAGTTTGTTCCTTTTCATTGCTGAGTACTATTCCATTGTATGGATGGATCACATTTTGTTTATCTGTTAACCAGTTGATGGATATTTGAGTTAATTCTATTTTTGGCAGTTACGAATAAAGCTGTAAAAGATATTTGCATACAGGTTTTCATTTCATTTGGGTAAGTACCTAGAAATGGAGTTACTAGTTGTACATAAGTGTGTGTTTACCTTTATAAGAAACTGCCAAACCGTTTTCCAAAGTGGTTGTACTATTTTGCATTCCCACTGGCAATATATGAGAGTTCCAGTTGCTCCAAATCCTCAGCAACACTTGGTATTATTAGTCGTTTTTTTTTAAAAAAAAAACTATTTTGATAGGTGTGTAGTGGTATTTCATTGAAATTTTCATTTGCATTTCTCTAATGACATATGCTATGGGACATAAAATTCATGAAATCCTAGACTTTTGGAGTCAGAATAAACATGAAAGAGTTCATTACTGGTTTTTATGCAGTGTTCTTCAGACATATCTCATGGGCTGTCTGAGGCTGGGGGAGTTGGGGGACTGAGGAGCATTCTGACTGGGTGTGGATCTGAGTTCCCTGACCAGAAGAGCTGTACTTTTATCATTTTTTATATTGAATTTCCATGTAACACGTCACTAGAAAAAAGATACCTCTGTGAAAAAAATAATGTTTGAAAGCTAATGAACTCACTCTCTTTTTTAGAGGACAAAACTGCAACCAAGAGAGGTAAATTGACTTAAGCTCATATAGTTAGTTTGGAGTAGGCTCATAATCCAGTGATCTTTATTCTACATTATATTATCTTGTCATAAATAAAATTCTAGTATTTGTTGGCCCATGGAAGAATTATGATAAAAAGCATCATCAAGATTTATTAAAATCATAAGTATTTAAAAAAACAAGTTTCTTTTATGCTGAAAAATAGTACATAGAAACTAAGTCATCTTTCATGAGTTAGTTGCACTAAGGAAGTGTTTTTTTTTCTTTAGGAAACCAGTTTCTAGTACAAAACCTTTTAAAATTATGTGCTTGGTTTCTAAGTGTTGTAGAAAATGTGGCACAACTGTCGGAGGTTATAAATGACAATACATTATGGAAATAGGTGACGGAACAAGCAGGGATTTGCCTTGGGGAAACAGACATTATATTTTCTTATCAGTTTTGACAAACACCGGCAGTGGCTCATCAATGTTGAAAGGGTAAAATTGAATTCATTAGGCACAATCATAAGGTTAGAATAAGTTATATTTTATAAGAAGCATTCAGTTCTGAGATCCTTCCTTTATTGAGGTTTTTCTAGAAATTACTAGAGTGTGAAAGCAATTCTCTATTGACAGTTCTGAGATTGGCTGCAGGACTGATGAGTAGGCAGTGCATGGTTAGATTGAGCAGAATTTTAATAGAATGCCTTTGGTGGATTTGAGTAGAAGTTTTATTTAATAATGGTATTGTGAAAGGTGCATCATATTTGGATTCAGAAAACTTAAAGTCAAATCTTAGTTCTGCTTCATACTACCTCTGTGACCTTGAATGAGTCACTTCTGTGACTTTTTCATTTTTTTAAAAAAATTCAGTTAGAAAGGATGACAGTGATATCTGCCCAGGCTACTTCCCAGAGTCATATGAGGAGAGAAAAAAATAAGAAAAACATATAAGGTACTTTGTAAATTTTAAAGTATTGCTCAGCTATAGTATCATTATAAATAATAATTTTTAGAATTGTGATATACAAGGTTTTTAAAATGGTTTTTCTTCCTGATATTTGGCCACAATTTACTTGCATTCTTTTTTTTAAATTGAAGTATAGTTGTTTTATAATGTGTTTCAGATGTACAGCAGAGTGATTCAGTTTCATATATATCTATTCTTTTTCAGATCCTTTTGCCTACAGGTTATTATAAGATATCAAATGTAGTTCTCTGTGCTATACAGGAGGTCCTTGTTTACCTGTTTCATATATAGTAGTATGTATCTGTTAATCCCAAACTCCTAACTTATCCCGCCACCCCCCTTCCCCTTTGGTAACCATAAGTTTGTTTTCTATGCCTGTGAATCTATTTCTATTTTGTAAATAAGTTCATTTGTGTCATTTTTAAAGGTTCTACATATAAGTGATAACATATGATATTTGTCTTTCTCTAACTTACTTCACTTAGTATGATAATCTCTAGGTCCATCCATGTTGCTGCATTATTTCATTCTTTTTTATGACTGAGTAATATTCCATTGTATATATGTACCACATCTTTATCCATTCATCTGTCCATGGACATTTAGGTTGCTTCCATGTCTTGGCTATTGTAAATAGTGCTATTATGAACATATGGGTGCGTGTATCTTTTCGAATCAGAGTTTTCGTCTTTTCCAGATATATGCCCAGGAGTAGGATTGCTAGATCATATGGTAGCTCTATTTTTAGTTTTTAAAGGAAACTCCATAATGTTTTCCATAGTTTCTGCACCAATTTACATTCCCACCAACAGTGTAAGAGGGTTCCCTTTTCTCCACACCTTCTCTAGCATTTATTATTTGTAGACTTTTTAATGATGGTCATTCTGATTGGTGTGAGGGGTTACCTCACTGTAGTTTTGATTTGCATTTCTCTAATAATCAGTGATGTTGAATATCTTTTCATGTGCCTGTTGGCCATTTGTATGTCTTCTTTGGAGAAATGTCTATTTAGGTCTTCTGCCCATTTTTGGATTGGGTTGTTGTTGGTTATTTTGGTTTTGTTTTGATATTATGCTGTATGAGCTGTTTGTATGTTTTGGAAATTAATCCCTTATTGGTCACATCATTCACAAATATTTTCTCCTGTTCCATAGGTTGTCTTTTCATTTTGTTTATGGTTTCCTTTGCTGTGCAAAAGCTTTTAAGTTTAATTAGGCCCCATTTGTTTATAATTTGCATTCTTTTTGCCTCTGTCACATGTCTCTAGTTTCTGGGGGAAGTTCTGCTCTGTCCTTAGTCGTCTTCTTTCTCTTTCAAATAGGTGACCCTTTCTCACTGCTGTCTATTAGAAAAGATGACTGTGTTAGTTTTTTCTTAAGGACAAGATGAGTTTTTTTAAAATTTTGTACAGATATTTAGCTTAAGAAGCCTGGCTGAAGTATTAAAGCTATAAACTGCATGTGGGTTTTCTTATTTGGTATTGAATTTCCCTTCCTCATGGTTGTAGAGTTTCTTGTACTACTGCCTTTTCTCTGGGCTCTCCGCTTCCTTTAGGTGTGTTTGACACCTAATATACTTTTGCCTTGGTCATGCCCATTTGTTGGTTTGTAATGGAATTCATGATACCTTATCAAGATTTAGTTTGTGGACATGAATGGTGGAATCATATATCTCAACTCCCCCAATACTGACAAGAAGAGATTTCATTTGCTGATCTGACTCCTGTGTCTTAGATGGAGTTAAGGGTCTTTGTCAGTCTTCAGAAACCGTAGACACTGGAAACAACTTTCTTCTGTGTTGGTGAAATGGAAGTATTTTCCGTTTCTGATACCTGAAGCTGATGAAGTTGTAAATTGTAGTGTTGTTTCTTTTTCTTCCTGGTTAAGAGAAGAACAGAATTTTACCAGAGGGTTTTCAAAGTCATTTTGAGTGGCCACTGTCTGTCTTATTTCTTTTTATTCAAGTTAATTTTAAAAAAGTTGTATATTTTAAATATTACTGATACAAATGAATATCTTGGAGAACAGTCATATCTGGCATGAAATACTGTTTCATTGTTAGGAGATTTATTTATGATTTTTGTTAGGCTTGCCTTCATCATTTGGAGTAATCTTTTTAAAGTAACAAAACATTTCATTTTTTAAAATTAGAGGCTAGTTTTTAAAAAGTCACTGAATTAAAAAAAAAAAAGTCACTGAATTTAATTCTGAATTAAAGCAAAGGAATAGAAATACTAGTGTGTTCATCGTTTATTTAGAGTTACTACTGGGTTACGTTGTACTTTGTATTTTAGAAAACACCATTTGTGCACTTCAATAAAAAGGATATATAGGTTACAAGTTTGAGATTAACAGATACACACTACTATATTTAAAATAGATAAACCAAAAGGACCTACTTTATAGTACAGGGAACTATATTCAATATCTTGTAAAAAGCTATAATGGAAAAGAGTTTGAGAAAGTATACATGTACATGAAACTGAATCACTTTGCTGTATACCTGAAACTAACACAACATTGTAAATCAACTATATTTCAGTAAAAAGAAAAATTATATATAGGGATACTGTGTTAAAAGGCAACAGATAGTCATTTAAGGAATATTCTTTTCAGTGATGATGTTCTAGGGTTATTTTGTTCATGACAGTCTTTCCTGAGGGTTGGGAAAACAGAGCCTGGGATGGAGTAGATGAAGGTGCCTGTGCCAGTTGAATTCCTCATTGAGAATTCAAAGGTTGGCATATGCTGTAATCATTCATATGTAGGGGAAAATCATATCTTGGCCTAGAGAAATCTAATTTCTAAAAATACTACAGGGCCAGCATTTTCAGTGTGCATTATTTTATGCTCCATAGTATATTAAAAACAAAAACAGAAATGCTGGGTCCCTAAATACAGCCTTGCAATTATAACCAAAAGCTTACAGTGTTGAATGCTAAGTAGATCAGAGAAATTCATAACCAGCAAAATTGGGCAGTTTGAACAGCTTGATCAGTAATTTGGCTGCCAGTAGAATGACTTCTCTAAAATATCACTTATCAGACTTAATTATGGCGGGAATTATAATGCAGCTTTCATATTTTTCACTCATGTATACATTAAATTGTATTCTAAGAGTGTCACAATTTTGTGATAACAGTGTATTTTGTATTTGGATGTTTTACACAAAAAATGTGCATTAACGTATTTTAAGAAGAGCAGGTTCTTCTGCTTAGGGCTATAGGGCATCTTTGTGGGCTCTTAAACATTTCTGATTGTAGGCATGTATCTCCTGACCAAGCTGTGAGTACTGTAGATTTTAATAGTTATGTGTGTGTGTTTTTAACATAGCAACATAAACAGAATATATCAATTAAAGCATTATCAGCTAGAGTAATATAGGTATATCTTGAGTCACAGAATAGATGACTTTCTAAAAAAACTGATTGTAAATGGAAGCGTTTTTAAATGAACTATTCATGAAAATCTGTAGCAAATCCTGTTGTTAAATGAAAAATCATATATAAAGTAATACATAACTCAACCTAGTTTTCATGGTAAAGGTGTTGTATAACCAGCTAGGTAAGATAACTCTTTCTGGAAGAGCAGACAAAAGCCAGTGGTTTATCTAAGGGCATAAGCTCCATCAGAAGTTGCTGACAGGGGTCAAAGACAGCCTGCTTTGTTTGCAAGAGGTCCTGGGCCTCGAAATGCTTTGGGGGCCAAAAAGAGACTGACAGTAAATGTAAGGACTCTCAACTCTACTGAAAGGGGAAAATCTTGGGAAAATGGAGATTTATTTCCATGTTTAAAGAGACAGCTGAGAACAATTAGGTAGTCTTAAAAAATGGTGGGAAAAGCAAGTTTTGGGAAATCTGTATTTGAGAAGAAAACCTCCAAAAGTAATATTTAAAAATCAGAAGGAAAAATTTATACACTAATCCTGTATTCTCTCCAGACATAAAAGGGCCTGTAGCTTCTATATACAAGGCAATAGGCAAAAGACTGAATATTATATTCCACCTCTGCATGTGTTTCAGTAATGATAGTATTTTTTTCTATAACATGAAGGGAGTATTAGTACTATATATAAATAGGGAAATAGCTATAGTTACCATATTTTTAAAAAGTATATTCAGGGCTTCACTGCTGGCGCAGTGGTTGAGAGTCCGCCTGCCGATGCAGGCGACACGGCTTCGTGCCCCGGTCCGGGAAGATCCCACATGCCGCGGAGCGGCTGGGGCCGTGAGCCATGGCCGCTGAGCCTGCGCGTTCGGAGCCTGTGCTCCGCAACGGGAGAGGCCGCACAAGTGAGAGGCCCGCGTACCGCACACACACACACAAAAAAGTATATTCAGATAGTCTAAATTTGGTATTATCAGAAATTATATGCAAATAGTTACCATATTTTTGGCTAAAAAAATTCCACATTTTGTCATTGTGTTATATTGGAACGCACATATTTTGATGAGTTGTCTCAAGCAAGGGTCTCCAGAAATCTGCTGCTGTCAAGTAAACCCCTATAAAATCTGACACAGCAGGTCCTGGAGTGGCTTCATATTACACCTACATTTACTTGGAGGAGATGTGTGCTTGAATATTTTCAGGATAACTGTTCTCAGCAGCTCTCTGCCAGCCCCTTTCCCTCCTTTCAACTCTATTTTCTTAGGAACTTCATTTCTCTCAACTCCCCCTTCTACATGATGATCTTAGGTCTCAGGGATTTTTTAAAAAAGAGGTCTTTTCTACTCAAAATATTTTTGGGGGATTCCAGTTTCAAAGGAATCATTTTGTTAAAGGTAATTTTCCTGTAGGGTCTGGAGGAATGGAGGAGAATCTAAGGGACCATTTTATATTTTCTTTTTTTTATTTTATTTTATTTTTATTTTTTATTTTTTTGTGGTACGCGGGCCTCTCACTGCCGCGGCCTCTCCCGTTGCAGAGCACAGGCTCCGGACGCACAGGCTCAGCGGCCATGGCTCACGGGACCAGCCGCTCCGCGGCATATGGAATCTTCCCAGACTGGGGCACAAACCCGTGTCCCCTGCATCGGCAGGCGGACTCTCAACCACTGCACCACCAGGGAAGCCCCATTTTATATTTTCTTGATGGAAGACAAAGGATGTAGAGTGTCCTGAAGGAGTACATCCAAGGTGAGTATAAGAAATGATTAAAGCCTTTCAGGAAGCCTGGAGTAATTGGAGTTGAAGAGAGTAAGTTCAAGTGTAACACAGAAGTAAGTGGTTTATTAGGTACATATGTTTTATACTTGTCAATTTCTATTGAATAAAATGAAAGCTGCCTCATCCAGGGCTCATGCATTTTCCACGTGAGTTCTCTGGCCATGATTACATGTGAGCACAGGAGAGATCAAATAGAGCAATTTGAAGTAGTAAGTGATAGGGAGGAGTAGCCTAGGAGATCCTGAAATGGTATCGATCAAGGAACAACAGGGAGAGGAGAAACCTTTGAAGTAGAGGAGGCCTGTAGCAGCAGGTGAATGTATGATGGAGTAGCACTTATTTAGTCGGCTTGGCAGAAGAGGAACTAGGGCATTAAGATCAGCACCTAGGAGGGAATCAGAAAAAGGGTGGGTAGAGGTGGAGTAAATGTAAAATCTGGATTATCAGACATGAACTATCTGGGGGAAATCAGTCAATTCCAGTTCTTTGCATTGTCCCAGCCTCTAAATATAATTGCACCTACAATTTGAACTCTTAACTCCCATATACATTTAAATTGATTCCTAGATTCTGATTGGGCAGTAAAGATACAGTTTATGCTCACTTTCAAATAGTGGAGCTGTTTAAAAAAAACAGGTTTTACACCAAATTAACTGTTCTTGTCATTACTATTATAATTTCTGTTGTGTTTGCCACCAAAAATAAAACTGGCTCTAACACACAAAAATCAAACACAAGAATTCTGAAATTCCTTTTAATTTGGCAGTGAGCAAGTCTGTATACATGTGATTTTTCCCACTAGTCCTTGTGAGAACTTAATCAAATGAGTGATCTTCTATGTGTGAAAGAACTTTAAACTCAGAAGGATCCTCATACACAGTGTGGACTTCAAAGTTTTAGAGATTAAAAAAAAGATATTAATTGCATTATAACATTAATTTCCTCTTAATTGAGAAATCACTCAGCATGAGACTTATGTTTAAACAGCTGTATAAACTAAGTCATGGTCATTTCTGTTTAGTGCAGTCATTCTCTTGCTGCAAGAGGTGTGCTTTCTCAGTGCAAACAATTTAATTTATTCTAACAGTTGTCCTAGTAGTTAAGTAAATTATTCCCCCTTTTTAATGAAGAGTTGCTTATCTATTATTGATTGGCAATAGAGTTTCTAGTCACTTTACTTGATTAGAAGATTGAACTGTTAATTGACATTAGCATCAGATTTCTTAGAACAGAGGATAAATAGGATCAGTGTTCTGCTTTGTTGAACATGGACTTTCAGTGACTTAACTACAAATTTGAAGTTAAATTTTATTAGTACTATGCCTCATTAAAGTGCTTAGAATGCCTCAGAGAGAGGGGACTTGGAATGGATATCATTGTCACCCATAAAATACTCAATAAATATCTCTTATATGCTAGGCACTAGGCCAAGTACAGAGGATGAAGAATGAAGAAGAAAGTCAGGGCCACCAGGATCCAGGTGTCTGGGGAAGAGAGCATTGTTGCTGTACGCTCCTTCTTGGACCATTGTCAGTAATGCAGATACTCTTCTCTGCTGAGCATTTTTCTTAATCCAGTGCACCTAGGCAGTCCATACCAGTTGCTTGGCAGTGAAACCTGTCGGCCCGTTTGTCTACTTATTATTATATTGAAAAGTCCAATTGGTAAAGACAGATTTATTAGGAAAAAATTACAAATTAAGGAGTTAGTTGGATTGAAAAATGCCGAAAGATATTAAACCTTTGGTCTTTGCTTCAGTTGGAATGATTCATTGACTTTCAGAAATATCTGAGTTTAGATAAAAGCAAACTCAGAAGGCAATTTCTCACTTTGGAAAAACTTTAATTTCTAAATTAGCAGTAATAGGAATCACTAGAAGAAATTAGAAATATTTGTTTAATCTTTGCATGGGGAGAGCTTTCTAAGCATAAAGATAATGGAAGAAATAAAAAAGAAAGAGATCAGGGCTTCCCTGGTGGCGCAGTGGTAGAGAGTCCGCCTGCTGATGCAGGGTACACGGGTTCGTGCCCCGGTCCGGGAGGATCCGCATGCCACGGAGTGGCTGGGCCCGTGAGCCATGGCCGCTGAGCCTGTGCGTCCGGAGCCTGTGCTCCGCAATGGGAGAGGCCACAACAGTGAGAGACCTGCGTACTGCAAAGAAAAAAAAAAGAAAGAGATTAAAAGATATATCACATGAAAATTAAAATTTTCTTCATGTCAGAGACATCAAAAACAAAAGCTAAAAGGTAAGCAGAAATTCAGGAGAAAACTTTGTAGCTAATATGGTAAAAGATTTATATCCTTAGTAATAATAATAAAAACTCCACATATAAACACTAAAAAATAACCCAATAGCTCAATGGGGAAAATGCCACAAAGTGGACAGTGCAGTTGGGAATTACAGTTGGCTAATAAACATGTGAAAAATGTTTACTTCACCTTCATTCATAAGCAAAAAACTATAAATTAAAATGAGATGCCCGGTATTATGATTTAAGTTAGCAAAAACTAAAAAATAATTCTCAATTATGGTAAGAATACACTGAGTAAAAGTTTAAATTGGTGCAGTCTTTTTTGAAAAGATTGGCAAGTTTATTCCTAGTTCACTCTCCCAAGGAAATGATTAAAATTACAGGAAAATAATATTTATACTAAGGTGTTCATTAGAACATTATTTATAAGAGTGAAAAAATTAAACTTATATATAAAATAGAAGAATGGTTAAGTAAATTACGGTATGTCAGAAGGTAGAATAATAGAGTTAATCATGTATACAAGGATCTGATAATTTGAAAGATAATTTTATAAAAATTTAAATGTGTATAATAATCTGAACTATAGAAAAATATCAAAAGATACACTAATTTCCTGTGACTGCTGTTGTTACCACAAACTTGGTGGTTTAAAACAACAAGCATTTATTCTCTCATAGTTCTGGAGGCCAGAGGTCCAAAATTAGTATCACTGGGCTGAAATCAAGGTGTTGACAAGGCTGTATCTCCCTCCAGAGGCTCTAGGGGAGAATCTGTTCCTTGCCTCTGCCAGCTTCTCGAGGCTGCAGGCATTCCTTAGCTTGTGGCTGCATCACTACAGTCTCAGTTACGCTGCCTTCTCTTCTGTGTGTAACCTCTCTTGCCTCTGTTGTATAAAGACACTTGTGATTGCGTTTAGGGCCCACTTGGATAATTCAAAATGATCTCCTGAATTTAATTTAACTTAATCAATCTTATAAAGACCTTTTCCAAATAAAGTAACATTTTCAGGGATTAGAAATGATATCTTTGGGGGCAATTATTCAGCCTATTACAGAAGGTTATACATCAAAATTTTGATGGTTATTATCTCTGGGTGTTGTGATTATGGAGGATTTAAATTTTATATCTTATATCCTTGTCTTCCAGGAAGACTCAGGGAAGTAATATTAACTCCATGAGCTTCTCTCAAACTGTATCAGATATGATTTAAACCTTTTTGAAATCTTTGACTATCAGGTCACTCTGCTTGGAGGTTCAGAAGGGATTTAAAACATTAGAAATATGACTTTTTTCCCCTTCAGTTTTATGATGGTTATTTGATTTAGAAGTTGTACCCTAACAGGACAGATAAACAGAACTCCATTATTATTTGTCCTCCTATGGATTGCTTTTCAAAGACTTTTAACCACTAAACTATATTTACTAATAATTAAATTTTCCCATTTTAATTAATGAAGGACATATATACATGCCAACTAGAATTTCTGATCATTATGAATAGCCAAATACAAAGAAATCTTGAGTCAATATAGAATTTTCACTGGGCTATTTGAAATATTGAAAATACCTCATAGATTATCACTATTATTCTCTTTACTGGTAGTGGCTTTAATGGACATCTTTATTCCTAAATGTTCTGAGAACTCTGGGTTGGGAGCACCCTTAGAATTTATTTCTTAAAATATTTTAAATAAATATTTTAAGTTATTCTCCTCTTAGGGAAGTGTAGTATGACTATAATCTACAAAATTAATCATTGAATCAAAAGTTAAACTTGTAAATTCCTCCATCATCTTTGATAAAACCATCTCTGCTTTTGTCAGCATCCTTTAACTTTTGGACATCGTTCAGAATTTGTTTTTATATTATTAGCTACCCCAATCTACCTTTCATCTTCAACTCACTTTCTACTTTGCTTAAACTGTCTTCTAACTTTAGAAAGAAGCAAGTGTTCCATTTCATTTTGATGGACAGATAGCAATGTGGTGAAATTTTAAGATGTAAAGACAAGAAAGCTTAACTGTGTTTGTAACTGTAGATGCAAATAAGATCTCATCCGTTCATTTCTGCTCAAATTTGGTAGTTCTTGAAGTATCTTCATTCATTTCCAGAGCCATGCTGGAGTTGGGTACCCCAGGTTGCTGGAAGGTTGAAATTATTCCCATCCAGCTGAAGATTTCTATCACTAACATTGCTGCAGTTGCTACTATTATGAAACCCTGTTATTCTCTACTCCTTTGAATTCCCCAAGTCCTTTCTTTAAGAAGTAAAGAAAATGAGGGGGAACTTGAATATTAGGTTTGAGACTATATAAAAAATGGTTAGCTTGTGCGGTAGAGAGTGGATTTCAATTCCTTAGTTTACTTTGTTTTGTTAAAGGTCAAGGTGGCCTTTGATAAGTCACATATAACAAATATAAAACAAAATATAGCAAATACATGTTACATTTTACAGTAGAATTGTAACATGGCAGGAAGATTTCCTGCCTCAAGTAGTAAGTGTGATATAATCAAGTTCAAGATCTCATTTCTGTGGTTTATTGAATGCTGCAGTATCTAGCTTGCCCTGATTTTATACATATTGGATAATATCTCCATAATTTATCCAGAATAGTATTATTTCACTAATACTAGTTATTTTAAGTGAAATAAATTGACTTTCCTTAGTATGGGTATAAATATGTACCCTGATTACCTGGGGATTTTAATTTTATTATTTTTAACCTTAAGTTACATTTAATTATGATCAATGTCTTTGACTGGAATCCATGTGCTTGGGAAATATGTTTGCAAAATGACCACAAAATAATAGGGTTAAGCAAATCTATAATTTTGAAAATCTCAAAAAGCCTTCCAAGACATATTAGAATCTTGACAAGTCTTGACAAGGATGCTTATTTTTAGTATGACCAGAGGGAAGTAGAAGTAGAGAGGTCAGCGTTTATGTCCAAACCGCATCAGCAGAATTAGGGTTAGAATTCTTTGTTTCACATAGAAGTGTTAAGATTTTTTTTCTGAGCCAGTATTTCTTCTACATATTGAAACGTATATTAACTGTATCTGTTTTAATACTTAGGGGTCAACTGGATTGTAACAGCCTTAGGCCATATGTTCATAAACTTGAGAGTCATGAAGATAGATTAGGAGAATGATTTTTCTCCTATAGGATGAATTACTACAAGATGAAAACAGCCTTGGAATTGCTGTCGAGTTAGGAACCTAGTTAATTTAAGAGAGAAGGTGTTACTGAAGTAGCATTCTGCTTTTTATTGCATCCTGCTATAATGATACTGCTAAGCATAGGAGAAACAAAAATGTACATATATATATTTGTTGAATTTTTTCCCCTGAAGAATTTTTCTTATAATTTTCTTGTAAATTGGGAGGGATGCTGTCTTTATTTTCATAAATGCGCCAAAAGGAGATATTTGAAGAAAAATATATACATCTGAGCATATATCAGTTTTAAAAATAAAACGTTTTATGCTAGAGAAAATACCATATTTCCTCTGTTTTGTCCTAAGATTCCCGCCATTTAAGCTTCCAGAAGGTAGAGTATAACTATTTTGATAAATTTCTATGTTTCAAAAAAGGTTGCTGTAGGAGAGAGCTCAGATATCCATCAACTGGTGAATGGATAACCAAACTGTGGAACAGCCATAAAATGGAATAGTACTCAGCAATAGAAAGGAACAAACCATTGATTTATGCAACAAGATGATGAATTTCAAATGCCTTTTGCTAAGTAATAGAAGCCAGACACGAAAGGGTTTTGGACTATATAATTCTATGATATGACATTCTGGAAAAAGCAAAAATATAGGGACAGAAATCACATCAGTGATTATCAGGGGCTGGGGCCTGGGAGAAGGAATTGACTAAAAATGTACAAGGCAGCTTTTCTAGATGGTGGAAACATTCTGTATGTTCATTGTGATAGTGGTTATATGATTGTAACATTTGTCAAAGCACATTACTTAAAAAAGGTGAATTTTACTTTTTGTAAATTGTACTCCACTAAATCTGACCAAAAAAGTGTAAGGTATACTGAGAGGGTCCTCAACAAATATTACTTTACGGGAATTAGATTAATATCTGCTACCTGCCAGCCATTAGCCCATTGTATCAAAGTTCTTACTTGCAAGCAACAGAACTGACTTTGGCTGATTTTAACAGAAGAGAAATTTATTGATAAGACATTACACAGCTCAGAAAACTTATAGGGAGGATACAAAGCAGGTTTGGAAAATGGACAACAGCAAGGGAAGCTAGAGAGCACCCAGAACCAAGAATAACACTGTAGAGCCTGTCTGGAAAAGACACTGCTGTCTCTGTCTCTGATGCCACAGCTTGCCTCACTGTCACCAAGGATACCGGAAACTAGGTACCAGTGTCACATTCCTGCCACTTCTGCCCCTGTACACTTGATATTGGTGCTGCAACTGTCTTAGCTGCCTGTGTCTGCCACCAGCATGTATTCTCTTTGGTCCCTCCTTCTTCACTGTCACAGCTTCAGAGTAAAGGTCCAGGGTAGAAGTGTTTGGTTGGCCAAGCCAGAGTCATATGCTGTATTCCAGCTGCAAGGAAGGCTAGGAAAGTGAGTGTCTGATGTTTTCAGTTTCTACAGTATCTCCCACCAAGACCCAGAAAGTTAGAAGGCAGTTTTGCTGGGCAGAAAAATCCATTATTTCTATGCATCCATCAAAATATGAACTAAATTTTAAACTTTACTTTCTGTAGCCCTTATCCTGCTAGTGAATAGCCTAGCATTCTGTTAATTTTTATTATTGTATGATGCTGTTTATGATTGTCACAGTCGACTTTCATATATGATCTTTGATCTTTAGGCTAATTTTTGAAAGACTTTTCTTTTTTTCTTAGAGCAGTTTTAGATTTATAGCAAAATTGAGAGGAAGGTAGAGGGATTTCCCATACACATGCATAGCTTTCTCCATTATTAAGGCTGCTTTTTTTCTTTTAAAATTTTATTTATTGAGGCAACATTGGTTTGTAATATTATATTTCAACACTACAGCATGCCTACCACCAAAAGTTTAGTTTCCATCTGTCACCATACTGTTGATCCCCTTTACCCATTTCTCTCACCTCCTCACCTCCCTTCCCCTCTGGTAACCAATACTCTGTTCTCTGTATCTATGTGTTTGTTTTTTCACTTATTTTCATTTATTTGTTTGTTTTTTATATTCCATGTACAAGTGAAATCACATGATATTTGTATTTTTCCATCTGATTTCTCTCAGCATCATACCCTCAAGCTTTATTCATATTGTCACAAGTGGCAAGATTTTATCTTTTTTATGGCTGAGTAGTATTCTATTGTATATATATACCACATCTTTATTTTATTTTATTTTTTAACATCTTTATTGGAGTATAATTGCTTTACAATGGTGTGTTAGTTTCTGCTTTATAACAAAGTGAATAAGTTATACATATGTTCCCATATCTCTTCCCTCTTGCATCTCCCTCCTTCCCACCCTCCCTATCCCACCCCTCTAGGTGGTCACAAAGCACCGAGGTGATCTCCCTGTGCTATGCAGCTGCTTCCCACTAGCTATCTATTTTACGTTTGGTAGTGTATATATGTCCATGCCACTCTCTCACTTTGTCCCAGCTTACCCTTCCCCCTCCCCGTATCCTCAACTCCCTTCTCTAGTAGGGTTGCATCTTTATTCCTGTCTTGCCCCTAGGTTCTTCATGACCATTTTTTTTTTTTTAGATTCCATATATATGTGTTAGCATATGGTATTTGTTTTTCTCTTTCTGACTTATTTCACTCTGTATGACAGTCTCTAGGTCCATCCACCTCACTACAAATAACTGTTTTGTTCCTTTTTATGGCTGAGTAATATTCCATTGATATATACCACATCTTATTTATCCATCATAAATGGATAAATTTATCCATTCATATGGTTGTTTCCATATCTTGGCTATTGTAAATAATGCTGCCATGAACATAGGGGTGCATATTTTTGAATATTTTTTTGTATTTTTCAGATAAATATCCAGAAGTGGAATAGCTGGGTCATATGGTAGTTCTGTTCTTAATGTTTTGTGGAGTCTCCATATTGTTTTCCATAGTGGCTACTTCAGTTTACATTCCCACCAACAGTGCATGAAGGGACATTCCCTTTTCTCCACATCCTCACCAGCACTTATTTCTTGCTTTTTCAATAATGTAGGCTGATTTTAGTTTAAAGAATAATTCTGAATCTGTAAAGAATGACCAATAATATGTGCTTCAAACATGGTGAGTAGTCAGTAAATTGTTGTTAAACAAATCCATAGAAGTTAGAAAAAGTATATTTTTCTATAACCAGAAAAGTGTGATTAAAGATACAAAAATAATCAGTACACAAAGAGAGTGTACCGTGATCAAGTGCTGGAATCTCAGGCTAGATCATCATTTGGAAGTGCATTAGTAGACTATTATATCAGACGTTGAAATGAGAAAAATCTTGGACTTGTCTTCTCGCAATCTGCTAAGATGACCACCACATACATGCACTAGTAAGGAAGGATGTTCCGGGAAAACAAAGAAAACATGATGGGGGTGGGTAGACATTGTGTGGAAGGAAGTGAGGCTGTAGAAATGAAAGGTGGAGAGGATAGTGAGGAGCAGGAGATAGAGAAGCCTCTTATCTTGCTTTCCTAAGAGACGGTGCCCAGGTTAAGGAGCAGCATAAAATGGAGCATGCAGGTTTGAAAGACTTCTTGCTGGAAGAAAGGCAGAGATAGAGAATGTGGGGTTAAAAATGGATAATGATGTCTGTCGACATTTAATTTGGCTCTTATGACATGAAGTGGAGGCACTTGACTAGGCAACCTTCAGGGCCTCTAATCAGCTGCACATTCACCCCATGCAACAAGAGAAGAGGCCTTGTTAAAAATCTTAGCACAGTGGAGAGGAGAGGGAGACAGCAGCTTTTGACCCTAACGTGAGACCCTGCAAAAGTTCTGTTCATGAGACATTCACTTTCTTCTCTTTCAGATCTGGTTAAGAATGAACACTTGGACGTTTCACTTTATGTGGATTTAGTTAGCATCTTGGCAATCTTACTTTTTTTCTGAACAATGTGTTTGTTGTTAGTTTCATGATGTTGGTCGTGTTTGTAACTTATTGCTGTTTTCCCATATACAAATAGATATTTATGCACTTTCTGAGGTCTTACCTTAATCCTGACTTTCTAAATGTTCTTAAATGTCCCAGATATATATCAGCACACTTTGTTTACTAGCATTTGCCTTTTAAAAAGTGAAATATAAAAGACGTAATTTAGTTACCATACAATTCACCCTTTTACAGAGTACAGTTCACTGGTTTTTAGAATATCCACAAAGTTGTTTGTCTATTTCCACTTTATATTTTTATTTTCACCACCCCCAAAAGAAACCCTTTACCTGTTAGCAGTCACTCCCCATTTCCTCCTATCACCAGCTCCTGGCAACCACTTATCTACTTTCCATCTCTATGAGTTTGCCTGTTTGGGAAATTTCATACAAATGGAATCATGTAGTATGTGGCCTTTTGTGAATGACTTCTTTTACTAGCATAATGTTTCCAAAGTTCACCTGCTTGTAGCATGTATCAGTACTTCATTTCTTTAAAAAAAAAGTTGTGGTAAAACATAAAAAATACAAATTTTATCATATTAACAATTTTTAAGTGTACAGTTCTGTGGCATTAGGTACGTTCACATTGTTGTACTTCATTCCTTTTTATTGCTGAATAATATTCCATTGTATGGATATACTACATCTTGTTCATCTACTCATCGTTTGGCAGACACTGGATCGTTTCCACTTTTTGGCTGTTATGTTCTGCTATGAACATTTGTGTACCAGAATTTACTTTCAATCTGAAATATTTCAATCATGGTGAAGAAGATTGAACTTTGGACTTGTATTTTAAGTGCACCTCTTAGACTGATGAGGTAATGTTAATGTATTCCTGGGCAATCACCTAACTTCTCTTGGTCTGAGAGCAGGTGGTATTGTCCCCATTTTCTTTCTGGTTTTTTTTTTTTTTTTGGCCGTGCCATGCAGCATGTGGGATCTTAGCTCCCCAACCAGGGATCGAACCTGTGCCCCCTGCAGTGGAAGTGCAGAGTCCTAACCACTGGACCACCAGGGAATTCCTGGAAGTTGGCTTTTAGAAAAGAGGGGAAGAAAGGAGGGATGCTTGGGCAGCTGTAGACTGAAATTCGAAGTGAATCTTTGGGCTCCACACAGTTTTCTTCCTCTTTCTGTTGTCATCCCTTATTCTCTCATCGCCAGCACTCTCTTGCTGCCTCATTACAAGAGTTCCATATGACCCAGCAATCTCACTACTGTGCATATACCCTGAGAAAACCATAATTCAAAAAGAGTCATGTACCAAAATGTTCATTGCAGCTCTATTTACAATAGCCTGGAGATGGAAACAACCTAAGTGCCCATCATCGGATGAATGGATAAAGAAGATGTGGCACATATATACAATGGAATGTTACTCAGCCATAAAAAGAAATGAAATTGAGCTATTTGTAATGAGGTGGATAGACCTAGAGTCTGTCATACAGAGTGAAGTAAGTCAGACAGAGAAAAACAAATACCATGTGCTAACACATATATATGGAATTTAAGAAAAAGAATGTCACGAAGAACCTAGGGGTAAGACAGGAATAAAGACACAGACCTACTAGAGAATGGACTTGAGGATATGGGAAGGGGGAAGGGTGAGCTGGGACAAAGTGAGAGAGAGGCATGGACATATATACACTACCAAACGTAAAGAGGAGAGGGAGACAGCAGCTTTTGACCCTAACGTGAGACCCTGCAAAAGTTCTGTTCATGAGACATTCACTTTCTTCTCTTTCAGATCTGGTTAAGAATGAACACTTGGACGTTTCACTTTATGTGGATTTAGTTAGCATCTTGGCAATCTTACTTTTTTTCTGAACAATGTGTTTGTTGTTAGTTTCATGATGTTGGTCGTGTTTGTAACTTATTGCTGTTTTCCCATATACAAATAGATATTTATGCACTTTCTGAGGTCTTACCTTAATCCTGACTTTCTAAATGTTCTTAAATGTCCCAGATATATATCAGCACACTTTGTTTACTAGCATTTGCCTTTTAAAAAGTGAAATATAAAAGACGTAATTTAGTTACCATACAATTCACCCTTTTACAGAGTACAGTTCACTGGTTTTTAGAATATCCACAAAGTTGTTTGTCTATTTCCACTTTATATTTTTATTTTCACCACCCCCAAAAGAAACCCTTTACCTGTTAGCAGTCACTCCCCATTTCCTCCTATCACCAGCTCCTGGCAACCACTTATCTACTTTCCATCTCTATGAGTTTGCCTGTTTGGGAAATTTCATACAAATGGAATCATGTAGTATGTGGCCTTTTGTGAATGACTTCTTTTACTAGCATAATGTTTCCAAAGTTCACCTGCTTGTAGCATGTATCAGTACTTCATTTCTTTAAAAAAAAAGTTGTGGTAAAACATAAAAAATACAAATTTTATCATATTAACAATTTTTAAGTGTACAGTTCTGTGGCATTAGGTACGTTCACATTGTTGTACTTCATTCCTTTTTATTGCTGAATAATATTCCATTGTATGGATATACTACATCTTGTTCATCTACTCATCGTTTGGCAGACACTGGATCGTTTCCACTTTTTGGCTGTTATGTTCTGCTATGAACATTTGTGTACCAGAATTTACTTTCAATCTGAAATATTTCAATCATGGTGAAGAAGATTGAACTTTGGACTTGTATTTTAAGTGCACCTCTTAGACTGATGAGGTAATGTTAATGTATTCCTGGGCAATCACCTAACTTCTCTTGGTCTGAGAGCAGGTGGTATTGTCCCCATTTTCTTTCTGGTTTTTTTTTTTTTTTTGGCCGTGCCATGCAGCCTGTGGGATCTTAGCTCCCCAACCAGGGATCGAACCTGTGCCCCCTGCAGTGGAAGTGCAGAGTCCTAACCACTGGACCACCAGGGAATTCCTGGAAGTTGGCTTTTAGAAAAGAGGGGAAGAAAGGAGGGATGCTTGGGCAGCTGTAGACTGAAATTCGAAGTGAATCTTTGGGCTCCACACAGTTTTCTTCCTCTTTCTGTTGTCATCCCTTATTCTCTCATCGCCAGCACTCTCTTGCTGCCTCATTACAAGAGTTCCATATGACCCAGCAATCTCACTACTGTGCATATACCCTGAGAAAACCATAATTCAAAAAGAGTCATGTACCAAAATGTTCATTGCAGCTCTATTTACAATAGCCTGGAGATGGAAACAACCTAAGTGCCCATCATCGGATGAATGGATAAAGAAGATGTGGCACATATATACAATGGAATGTTACTCAGCCATAAAAAGAAATGAAATTGAGCTATTTGTAATGAGGTGGATAGACCTAGAGTCTGTCATACAGAGTGAAGTAAGTCAGACAGAGAAAAACAAATACCATGTGCTAACACATATATATGGAATTTAAGAAAAAGAATGTCACGAAGAACCTAGGGGTAAGACAGGAATAAAGACACAGACCTACTAGAGAATGGACTTGAGGATATGGGAAGGGGGAAGGGTGAGCTGGGACAAAGTGAGAGAGAGGCATGGACATATATACACTACCAAACGTAAGGTAGATAGCTAGTGGGAAGCAGCTGCATAGCACAGGGAGATCAGCTCAGTGGTTTGTGACCGCCTGGAGGGGTGGGATAGGGAGAGAGATGCAAGAGGGAAGAGATATGGGAACATATGTATATGTATAACTGATTCACTTTGTTATAAAGCAGACTAACACACCATTGTAAAGCAACTATACTCCAATAAAGATGTAAAAAAAAAAAAGAGTTCCCACTGCTCCTCCTCTTCCTCACTTTCCCTCGAAACTCTCCCCCAGTATGATTAATTGTCAGCTTCTTTCAACCACCTAAGTGACCAATAAACCTATTTTGCTTAGTTTGCTTTTGGTGGCAGGAGGTGTGTGTATATGTGTTTATTTGTTAACTTAAATGAAGGTGTAAATGATGGAAATGCTTTGTAATCTAAGGGAGAGATTTTGAGGCAGGACAGGTTTTCTTCATTCATACCACTCAACCTATTGCACCTATTTACTAAAAAAAGACACTTCAAGTAGGGAAGGAAAAGAGGAGTCTGAGGTTCTTATAACCCTTTAAGAAAGTGTGTCTACCTAAAAATCCCAGGAAGGAATGGCAGAACGTGAGGCTTGTAAAGGTGACAGACAGTTCATTACAGATTCACAGAAAGCAGTCTCTCAGCTGAATCCCATATCCAGAGAAAATAATCATTGTAGTGGAGAGTGTGTAGAAGGAGGGGAAGGTATTGTGGAGTAGAGGGCAGTTTTAGAGTTTGGGACATTTAAATAGAAGTAGAACTAGTTAAGATCAGTCCCATCTTTGATGGAGAAAGAAGTTGATCACCGTATAACATCCCAGTGCCTTCCTGGAAATTACCAGTGGTAGTAATTTATACAATCACTTATTGTTTGCTTAATTACCATGCATCACAGCAATGATTATGCATTGTAAAATTATTGTGTTTTATTTTATTAGAAAACTGTACATAACCTTTTTAGCTAGGCATGTTGCTCAATTACTCTCAATAGAAAGCATTACTGGTGGGTAAGAGTATTGATATGCAGGTGAGACTTTGTGGTGCTCTTTAAGTCATAGCATGTTTTTTGGCAATCATTTAATGAAGCAATGTGCTAGACCCTGAGGGTGTTACAGTGAAAGCCAAGGTCTTAGCCTAAACAGGCTTATGATTAGGTGGGTGAATGTCAAACACCATAATAAACTGTGCTAAGTATTCAGAGGTATAGACAGGATACTTTGGGACACTTGGCTCAGCATGAGACTGGTCAGGGTAGACTTTCTAGAGAAGTAACAGTTGAACTGTCTTGAATAGTAAGTAGGAGCTGTTTGGGCACAGAAATTGGGGGAGGGCTTCCCTGGTGGCACAGTGGTTAAGAATCTGCCTGCCAATGCAGGGGACAGGGGTTAAAGCCCTGGTCCGGGAAGATCCCACATGCCGCGGAGCAACTAAGCCCGTGCACCACAACTACTGAGCCTGCGCTCTAGAGCCCGCAAGCCACAACTACTGAGCCTGCGTGCCACAACTACTGAAGCCCGTGGGCCTAGAGCCTGTGCTCTGCAACGAGAGAAGCCACCGCAATGAGAAGCCCACGCACCTCAACGAAGAGTAGCCCCCACTTGCGGCAACTAGAGAAAGCACAGGTGCAGCAACGAAGACCCAACGCAGCCAAAAATAAATTTAAAAGAAAAGAAATTGGGGGAGCCGTGGGACATTACAGGTAGAAGGAATAGCATGGGCACAGGTAGAGGCGTCTTTGCCTACATGTGTTGCCAACTCAGAAAGGGACCAATAAGCATCCATGGGATGGTAAAGGAGATAAAAAACAATACATTTGATCCTGCTGACAAAGAGCACATGGTTCACTTACTAGAGATGTATTTATTCTTTTGTGCCACCAGGGTGTCCTTTAGCAAATTACCTGCCTCTTCCATTGTGCAATATGGTACGCTAGTGGCTTGATAAAATTAACACCCCCTCCACAAGTGAGCAATTTACTTTCTTCTTATAAAATCAGGGCTGGTAAATTGCTTTGTATTCTTTTAGCTGGTTATATAGGGTTTTTTTTTTTACAAGTTGTTTTTTTTTTAAACACAAATCCAAAGAGAATTTTATGGACAAAGAATCTTCAAACAAAATGCTTAGATATTCCTAGTTGTCATGAAAATGTGCTTAATTGGTGATGATGGATTTAATATTTAATAGTTTGAAAAGCTCCATTCAAACCTAAATGTCCAACAATAGGGGACTGATTGAATAAATCATGATATATTCTCAGATACTATTTAGCCTTAAGTATGAAGTTATGGAAGAATGTTATGACATAGATGCTCACCATGTTGCTGAATGTCCAAGAGTGGTCTACAGATGGGTTAGTGAGTAACATGGTATCACTTTTCTAAAATGTGTATTAACTGGTAAGCTCCAGGCCTCAGTAGCCTGGAAGAATGAAACAGGTCCTTTTTATGTTCTCCCAATGATAATAACCCATCTTGCCCTTTCCTTCTTACCAACCTGTCAGATTCTGGTCTATCCTGTAATAGCTCCCAGTTATTTCTGAGAGTCCTAAATGTGCCATATTATTCGTCTTTGGCTCACCCTTGTTGATAGATGCTACCCTTGATGAGCCTCACTGAAGGTACTGCTGAGAACCTCAGGGCCTTGACAGAGAAGCTGCCTCTATTCAGCATGAGTCTATCAAATCCCTTAATTCTGGTGTGCCAGGGAATTGCTTGTTCTTTTCAGAGGTGGGGAAAAGTGGCTTCCTCCACAGAGCTGGGCTTTGTTGCAAAAGTCCACAGACCTACTTAAGAAATCCTGCAATTCCTCTAACTGCTGGTCTTCATCCTTTATTCACAAGGGTTCAAACTTGGAAGATCACAGCAGAAGTTACCGTGCTGCCCAGTCCACCTGCTTTCACTCTCTGGGTGAATGGCATCATCATCTGCCTCCTTGTTCCAGTCAGAAACCTGAGGCATTCCAGACTCATCCCGATCGCTCACGTTTAGCCTCCAAATTTTCTTTATTCTTTTGTCTTTCAGTCTTGGAAATCTGTTAATCCTTTTTGTCTCCACTGCCTCTCCAGAGTTCAGGCCTTCATTTCTCATCTGGATTATATTAATAGCCTCCTAATCATTCATGAAGCTTCCAAGTCTTTCTCCTCTTCTGAGTTAGCTTCCACACTCCATTAGCATGGAACACATAGCCCTTTAGGGTCTAGCCTTGATACAGCTCCATCCTTTTCCCTGCCACTCAGTCTCTCTATAGATACCTTATTTGGTGTTTCTACTCTCTCAGACATCTGTGTCTTTTAAAAAATTTTTAATAAAATATATATAACATAAAATTTACCATTTTTAAATGTACAATTCAGTGGCATGAAGTACCTTCACAATATTGTGTAACCATCACCACTGTCTATTTCCAGAACTCTTTCATCGTCCCAAACAGAACTGCTGTGTCTCTTTTGCCTCACTGCATGGCACGTGGGATCTTAGTTCCCCAACCAGGGATGGAACCCATGCCCCCCGCAGTGGAAACGTGAAGTCCTAACCATGGCACTGCCAGAGAATTCCCTGAACTGCTGTGTCTTTTACATGCTGCTTCCTCTAAGTAGAATGCCGTGTCCCTCCACTCCCACCCCTGTTCCTCCTAAGGATCTCTCCAGACTTGAATCAAATGCCACCTTGTCTGAGAAACTTTCCACGATTCCTTAGACTTGAGTTTGGTGTATGCTTTTTTGTCTTCCCATGCCACTCTGGACATACACCTATCATGACACATCTACAATATTATGATTGTTGGCTTATGAGGCTCTTTTCCACTAGACTTTGAGGTCTTTGAATGAGAAGTCTGACTTTGAATAAAGAGTCTTTTTTCTCTGCATCCTTAGCTTCTAGCATTGTGCCTGCTGTGAATAAACGATTGGACTCAGCTTCCTATCAGCTAGGCAAATTAGCACTTGCTCACATGCTAGCATTGAATGAAAATCAGGTAGCAGGTCTAAAAGAAATTTCATAAATATAGGCTCTTTCTCCTTTTCATTAGATATTCATGGAAATTTGCTTTTGAGGGCTGCTTTGAGTATGTAATTTCTCAGGCAGTTAGACATAGTCTCCTATACTTATGATTTTAATGGGTGAGTGATGGGTTGAGTTAGGAGTATACAGTAACTGGGTAAGGGGGGATGAGAATTAGGGAGAGTAAAAATATTACAAAATGCTGAAAGTATAATATGTGTGGTCTTCAGTATCCAGAATAGTGAGTTTCCAAGACTGCTTTTTGTCAGGTTATGAGGTATAAAAGAAGGAAATGGATGTCTTATTTTGGTGCTATTGGATGGAAAATCAGAGAGAAGACACTGGAATGAGTCAAGGTACTAGGCAGGGTTTAAGGGCACAGCAATTTCTTTTTTTCCTTCTGTCCAATTTTTTTTTCCGAGAACAGAAAAATAGACAGGGACAATTCTTAAAAGACAGAGCCACTACTAATTCTGTTATGGCGTCCCTAACTTCTCATGGTGGTAGTTCAACGTTTCACTTCCGGTTATACCTCACCCTGATGTGAGATGCTTTGTCAGAAGGAGTGGGACAGAAGCTCCAAAATTCCTAGAATAAGGGCTTCCCTGGTGGCGCAGTGGTTGAGAATCTGCCTGCTAATGCAGGGGACACGGGTTCGAGCCCTGGTCTGGGAGGATCCCACATGCCGCAGAGCAACTAGGCCCGTGAGCCACAACTACTGAGCCTGTGTGTCTGGAGCCTGTGCTCCGCAGCAAGAGAGGCCACAATAGTGAGAGGCCTGCGCACTGCGATGAAGAGTGGCCCCCGCTTGCCACAACTAGAGAGAGCCCTCGCACAGAAACGAAGACCCAACACAGCAAAAAAATTAATTAATTAATAAAACTCCTACCCCCAACATCTTAAAAAGAAAAATTCCTAGAATAAAACTTAGATATGTGGATCTATCATTCATGCACTTTTATTTCACTTCCTTTTGCCTTAAATTGAGTGGAGTAAAATGCTAAGCATACCATTTAAAATCCTGTTCAGCCAGCTGCTCAGCTAGAAAGGTCAATCTTCATCACTCCATTTACACTGAACAAACATATTTGTGGCAGCAAGAGAAGAGATCTGAATCAAGAAAAAAAAATGAAGTCCAGTAAAGTGATTCAATTGTCTAATCAAGCATCTGACTTGAACATAATTTGAAGGGTCCTTGAAGTTTCTTTTTTTTAAAGGCTTGAAATCAGAAATTTGCAGTTGGCACAACATGAGTCATGCAGATCTGATTGAGGTTCCTGCATTTTCTTTTTCTTTCAACTCTTGAGTTGTACTCTTTTATTTTCTTTCCTGTTTGGAGTCCAGTGGAAAAAGGAAGTGAGAGTAATTTAAAGTGAAATTATATGGTACATTTGCATATTGTAGAACTAGTGGTATTTTGGATTTGCAATTTATGATATAAATGACTTTGCAGTCATTGTTTTTCACACAATATGTTTAGAAATTTCTGTTTCAGCACATTGAAAGAGTAGTGCCTTGGTAGTGTGACTTACCTGTTTAGGACTTTTAAAGTCATCATTGTTACTTAGATTCTTTTTTTTTCTTTTTTAGCTCTCTAACTTAAATACCGACAAAACAACCTGATTGTCGTTGTAAAATGCCTGTGTCTAAGAATTTAGCCTAATTCACCCACTAGTAATTTAGGGCCACATTGTGCATTGATGTAACTGAATGTCTTTTGCTCTCCAAAGATGTCATTTCAAAAGTAAGTAACAACTCAGAAGAAGGGTGTTCAACATGGATCCTTTCTTCTAGCATGCTTAGCAAAAGCATTTGGTTTAGGGATGTTCTATATTTTCTGAACAAAGCTGATGTTGTAATTTTGTTGATTTATTTATCTGAAAATGTGTATAATTTAGACGAAATGCTTTTCAAGAAAGAAAGCATGTAGGCACTGCTGCCTGCAGGGTACTATAGTGGTACGAATAATTTAAACATCTATTAGGACTTTGATATAATCAAATGATCCACAGTTATTTAAAGAGGAGTAATTCTGAAGATTTAGTCCTTAATGTGAGGGAACCTCATAGATCACAAATATAGAATATGTCTTACACTGATGCTGATGGATTATTCTTGAACATTTGGCCAGTGGGGAGTGCTTTGGATCCTTTAAGTGTTTGTTGACATGAACTGTGCTTTGTAAATAGAGGTTGAGGATGGGGACTTCTGAAGAAAGGAGGCTTCATGCAGAGACTTAGGAATGAAACGTATCTGAAGGCATTTGAATTCAGCTCAACATAAAAATAATGTGTGCAAAAATTATTGTGTATGTTTAACATGATGTAGAAGATGTAATCATAATGACATTTGAAAATTTGAGAATAGAATGAAAAGTTGATCTCTGTCCCATCCCTGACCTCTCGTCTCCCAGCTTGCTTTCTCAGTGGCAACTAATGTTACTAGTTTCTTGCATATCTAGAAGTGTCAATTTAAAAGATGTTTTCCCAGTGTTTATCACAGTGCCAAACAAAATCCCATTTTCATATTTCCAAATAGCAGGGGAAGAATGTGCCTTAGCTTCAGAAGCAAGAGCCTACCTGGGGCATATAGGTATTCTTCAACTTTAATACATTATGTGTTACTGGAAACACATATAAAAGTCAAATATGTGAACCTCAAAGGAAAGTTTGAGTGCCAAAGCTACTACAAAATCCTGAACTTTGTGCTTACTTTTAAAATTTATTTATTTTTTTATTTTTTGCGGTACGCGGGCCTCTCACTGCCGTGGCCTCTCCCGTTGCGGGGCACAGGCTCCGGATGCGCAGGCTCAGCGGCCATGGCTCACGGGCCCAGCCGCTCCGTGGCATGTGGGATCCTCCCGGACCGGGGCACGAACCCGTGTCCCCTGCATCGGCAGGCGGACCCCCAACCACTGCGCCACCAGGGAAGCCCTGTGCTTACTTTTTAAAGAACAATCTTTGATGACCCATATTTACAGTTTAAAAAATTATTTGTACATGTACTTTTTGTTTTGCTTTGTTTTTGCAGTTGGGCATTTAGTTGACTGGCTTTTGTCCATTGAGACAAAACATGGTCTTTTTCGATACACTTAAGGTTTTCATCTTTGCCTCAGTGGTTCTGCCTTTATGATAGTATACTGCTTATCATTACTATCAACTCTTTTTTTCTCCTTTCCGTTGGAGAACTTTCTGCATATTTCATTACACTCCTTACTGCATCTAGACAATGGTCACTGTAAAAAAGTGGGGGAGGGATTAAGTTAGTGAATTTAAAAAGTTTAACCTTTTGAGACCATAGAATGTTATTATGGATGCAGGTTTAGGGATATTTTAAAATTGAGAAGATAATTCTAGGTCAGAGTTTCCCAAACATGTTGACCATGGAACATTTTAAAATGTAAAAATGAAATATATGAGATGTATAATTAATGCATGGATTGACATATAGCAAAACTATTTTACAGAGGAGTTAGTTATTGCAAGAAATGATCAGAATTTGAATCTTTTGCTGTTTTCTTTGTTATAAATATATAGTGTTAGTCCACAAGCAGCAAAAAGTTTAATTAAGAACAAAAATAATTAAAATATTGCAAGATAAAAATATTTTATAGTTTTTTTGGTTTTGAAATATAACCTAAAAACCACATTAAAAATGAAAACAGTATTTTTGTATTTTATACATATCCACTGTTTACTCTTAGGAACCATGTTGCTCAGTCTGATTCTCATAGCAGATGTAGCATCAAACCTATTCACTAATTTTGTTGGGAGTGTTTTCTTTTTGTAAAATTTATTTTCTTTTATTTTTTGTGGGAATCTTAGTTGCAGCGCGCGGGGTCTTCATTGAGACATGCGAGCTTCTCTCTAGTTGTGGCGCACAGGTATTTTTCTTTCTAGTTGTGGTGTGCGGGCTCCAGGGAGCATGGGCTCTGTAGTTTGTGGCACGCAGGCTCTCTCATTGAGGCGTGCGACTTCAGTAGTTGTGGCGTGCAGGCTTAGTTGTCCTGTGGCATGTGGGATCTTAGTTCCCCGACCAGGGCTCGAACCCGCGTCCCCTGCATTGGAAGGTGGATTCTTTACCACTGGACCACCAGGGAAATCCCGAGAGTGTTTTCTTACAGCATAAGAACATTTCAGAAAAGATTTTTATAACAAAGGGGAGAACATGAACTGCAGGTTTACAATCATCTACTGCTCTTGAAGTATGCAGCTCTGAAAATCATAAATTGTTTCATGTTGGACAGCTCACCTTCCAATTTTTTAGAAACCAAGTGCTATGATTATTACTTTCACATTGAAGGGGTCTGGCTTTTTGCTCGCTTGGGTCATCATGTATGGATTATGAACTAGCCATAGGTCTGTGGGGAATAACTAAGAGTGGTATAAATATGCAATGTAATAAATAAAATATCACAAATATATGCTGAAACAAAATGACAGGATTCACAACATAGACCAGCATTTATTTAATTGGCAATACATGTTCTGTGTAACTGTTTGTTGGAAAATACTCTGGGTAAATGACAGGTCAAACTTTCTTGGCATTGTCAGTTATTTTGCTATTGTGTACCATTTCTTTTTCTCCCTCACATTTTAAAAATAAACTTTTAAACCAAAGTACAGTATTTTTTATACATATATATTTATATAGGAAAGTACAAATAATAAATATATAACTAGATGAGTTATCACAAAGTAAACATATCCATGTAACTAGCACCCAGATCAAGAAACAAAATATTACCAGTACCCTGAGAAGCCTTCCTCATGACTCATCCTTCTCCCCCATTACTGCCTTTTTTTTCCTACCAAAAGGTAATCGCTATCATAATTTCCAATAACACGTCACTTTCGCCCATTTTAAATTATTTTATTATGTGTTCTTTTGTATCTGTTTTTATCCTCAATGTAATATTAGTCCAATTTATCTATGTTGTATATGTCTGTAGTTTATCTTAATTACTGTGTTGTATTGCAGTGTATAAATATACCATAGTTTTCTATGGACTTTTGGGATATTCTCTTTTTAGAGCTATTACAAATAATCCTGCTATGAATATTCTTATACGTATTTTTTGGTGTGTATACATGGTATATATATCTAGGAGTAGAATTGCTAGGTCATACAGTATATTTATATTCAACTTTAATAGATCCTACCAAAGCTTTCCTATGTTGCTTTACAATTTAAGTTCTTTTCAGTGGTGTATGTCTGCTACACTGCATTCTCACCAACACATGTTATTATCCATCTTTTATTTTAGTTGTTCTGGTAGGTCTGTGGTGGTGTCTCATGTTCGTGTTAATTTTATATTTCTCTGATACCTAATAAAATTGGACATCTTTTCATATGTTTATGGATGTCTTTTTAGTGAAGAATCTGTTCAAATACCTATTTTTCTTTTTACATATAGCTTTACTGAGGCATAATTCACATACTACACTATTCACACATTTAAAGTGTACAATTCAGTGACTTTTAGTATATTCACAGAGTTGTATATCCATCACCACATCAATTTTAGAATGTTTTCATTGTGCGAAAAAGAATTGCTCTCCTTAGCTGTCACTACCCAACCTCTCCTCCCTGACCCATTGGGCCCGTGGCAACCACTAATCTACATTCTTTCTCTATAGATTTGCCTATTCTGGACATTTCATCTAAATGGAATCATACAATATGAAGTCCTTTGTGACTGGCTTCTTTCACTTAACATAATGATTTCAAGGTTCCTCCATATTTCAGCATGTATCCTGTACTTCATACATTTTTATTCCTGAATAATATTCTGTTGTATGGATATGCCGCATTTTATTTACACTTTCATCAGAAGATGGGCATTTTGGTTGTTTCTACTTTTTGGCATAATTATGAGTAATGCTGCCATGAACATTTGTGCATCAGTTTTTGTGTGCTAGCATATGTTTTTATTTCTCTTGGGTTGTGCATTGTTTCTTAAAGATTTGTGTACGACAATAACTGTGTAAAAGTGTTTACCGTTTTGCCTAGATATATTTAAAATAAATTTAAAAATAAACATTGCTAACATCTATTATGTTGAACACACATTTTTGTGGAATACCATTGTTCCAAGGAGCACGGTTTGAGAAAGATTTCTAAGTGGTCGTGCTCTTCAGTATGATGGGATGTGAGGACAACAAGGGTGTGAGCCAGGAATCAGAGAGTAGTAAGTACCAAGTATTGGACTCTCATTTCACAGAAGCTATTTTAGTTTGGATTTCATTGTTGAAGGAACCGTAGTCAATACTGTGTGTTATTATCTTCTCTTGGAATGGGATAGAGGGTAAATAAGGATTTTATAGAGTCCACAAGATCTAAGAAACAGCCTTTGAAAACAATTAGGAAAGAGCTGTGTGATTTCTAGAATTTTTCTGTGAGGTATTTAGGGCTTTTCATCTTTCAAAGTTGTCATAAATTTATAGAATTTGCTTCATACAGGCCCTTTCTATAATGCATCAGAGTATGAATTATCAGAATTTCAATGTCAAATAGAAAAGACATTGTATAGTGGTTGCAATAAAGGCTTTATCCATAAAGTGTTGCCTGTTTTGCAATGAAAACAGTTCACTAAAACTTAATTAGCAGTATATACCAAGCAATTTTCACTCAGAAGCATCTTATAAATCTGCTCTGATTATAAATCATAAATACTGTTTTACACTATTGAGTATGATTAAAATCCAAATTAATCTCAAAGAAAAAGCTTTGGTTCCCTAAGTAGCCAAACATGTAAGCAGATAAAGAAGTAACATAGTGATTAGGGAAAACTAAAAACTTGTGTACTGTATTGGTTGGTCTGTTCTTAACACCTGTTTTCTAAGTCACGTTAAAAGACAAAGTTATTTCAAGTTAAGTTCACATCATAGTGAAAATTCAGTTCCATTCTCAGTGTGTGAAATCATAATGTATTAATTTTTTACATGGTAATAGAGAATTAAATTTTAAGTTGCCATTTCTGTATGGTAAACTTCTTTAGTATGATGTGTTTTTTTTCTAATAGAGATGATTAAAATGAAAGACAAGGAGCCAATTATATTTTATTAGTGGCCAAATGTGTTCACTAAATTCCATGTGTTAAATATTGAACTTTCTCATTCAGTTTGGCAGAATTATCCTTGGTAACCATGTGTCCCTGCGGCTTATTAAACATAATTGGACTGCTAGTGTGTGATCAGAACTGTAACTGTGAGTAACATGCTGACGAATCCCAGACTCTAAGTAGTGACTTTTAGGGTTGGGTTTCTTAGAACTGAAGTCCTGTTCAGATAAGTTTTACACTGAAATGGATTTCACTCCCAAATTTTGTGTTTTGTAGTGTATGTTTCATCTATGTTTCCACTTACCTTTCCTGCCAAACCTTATTCTAAACCCTTACCAGCAATTAAGCCCTGGTAGTTTTAGTGATATAAGAACACCACGTTTATGAAACTCTTGTTCTAGCAAATGCAATAGTGAAAAGTAATATACTAATTGAAACAGCGATTTTAAAGAGATGCTGGATTTTTTTTAAACATCTTTATTGGGGTATAATTGCTTTACAATGATGTGTTAGTTTCTGCTTTATCACAAAGTGAATCAGTTATACATATACATATGTTCCCATATCTCTTCCCTCTTGTGTCTCCCTCCCTCCCACCCTCCCTATTCCACCCCTCCAGGCGGTCACAAAGCACCAAGCTGATCTCCCTGTGCTATGCAGCTGCTTACCACTAGCTATCTACCTTACGTTAGTTAGTGTATATATGTCCATGCCTCTCTCTCGCTTTGTCACAGCTCATCCTTCCCCCTCCCCATAGAGATGCTGGATTTTACAGAGTTAAGTGCTAATGAGCACCCAAGGTGATGGTGCCATAACGGATAATCATTTCTCATTCCCACCTTAGTCTATGGTGAGTAGTTGGTGTGCTCAGTTCTGTACAGCTATCTGCCAGCTCTCTGATGGCCTGGAGCATTAGGACTGCAGGACAGATGTTTGCAGGAGGCCTCTATGGGTAGGTCTATGAACCAAAATCAGTAGTGAAGCAGCAAAAGCAGAGAAGTAAACTGCTGTAGTTTATATATCTTCGTGGGAGTCTACTCCAGATATTTTTATTGTAAATCTTAGTAAACTGAAAAGAGTAAGAGTTTTCTGCCTCCAGAACAACTTATTGGGATAAATTCATCAGTCTGTGATGGTGTGACTCTCATCAGGTTTCAACCAAAACTCTTTTCCTCTCTTGCTTTCCAACAAAGATCAGCTTTCTTTGCAGCCTGCCACAGTAAGGGAACAAGCATGGGCTTCCTCAGTCTTCTCACAGTTTGGAAGGCTTGGACATCATATGAACTTGACTCACTCTGTTGCAAATTCCCCTTCTAAAAGGATTTTGTTTGGAGAAAATGAATGGAATGTCTTAAATATAACAGTGGAATATTTATGAATTATGCAAGCATTCAAATGTCAGTTGCTGGGGACTTCCCTGGTGGCACAGTGGTTGAGAATCCCCCTGCCAACGCAGGGCACACGGGTTCGAGCCCTGGTCTGGGAAGATCCCACATGCTGTGGAGCAGCTAAGCCCGTGTGCCACAACTACTGAGCCTGCTCTCTAGAGCCCACGAGCCACAACTACTGAGCCCACGTGCCACAACTCCTGAAGCCTGCACGCCTAGAGTCCGTGCTCCGCAACAAGAGAAGCCACTGCAATGAGAAGCCCATGCACCGCAACGAAGAGTAGCCCCCGCTCACTGCAGCTAGAGAAAGCTCGTGCGCAGCAACGAAGACCCAACGCAGCCAACAAAAAGAAAAAAAAGTCAGTTGCTTATGGGAAAATGTGTTTGAAATAGATTTGCACTAAATGGTGGTTATGTTTTCAATCTAGTCCACAGAAACCATTTAGCTCAGGTTGTACCTGTGAAGAGAAGTTGTTATCATCTAGGATCTTTTAGGGTGCCTGAACCACCAAGTCCTCTGGGCCCAAGACACTTGATAGCTTAAAGCTTTGTATCACATGAAGTCCCATGAGTGAAACAGTGGTGACTCCTAAGTGCATTCCTTCCTCTGCTCACTGATTCATTGCCAGGCCTTTCTGTCTCCTGTGTCTCAGCCTTTCCCATGTCTAGTTGGATAAGAGGCAGTGAGCAGTCAGCCCAAAGGCTGATAGAATCAGAGGCTGAGTGGGCCTTGTTTATTTACAAGTTCCTTTACCAGAGGGGTTTTACTTAAAAAAAAAATTTATAAAAACAACATCTACTCTATAGATATCCTCAACTTACAAAGCTCCTGTTCTTAAGCAGAAGCTATGTTTTTTGGGTTTTTTGGTTTTGTTTTGCCTTTTTTTTTTTTTTTTTAAGGGAAACAAAGAGAAGAGAAGCCCTGCAATGACGTGTGAAGAACACTGGCCTGGGAATCAGTACAGTCAGTTCTTAATTCTGACTTTGTGCTCCACATTTGGAGCTTGTGCCAACCCCTAACCTCTGTTTGTGCATGTGTAAGAGGCGGAGATGTGAAGGAAGAATCTAAGGACTCTTCCAGTGCCCAAATACTATGACCATAGGGCCCAATGTGTTCTACACCTTCCTAGAGTTTAAGGCTTTTGTGAAATGTCATTGCAGTGTCTGATGATGGCCAGTGAAGCTCGAGGAGGATGAAAAAGAATGAGTCCTACTTACAAGAGTGAGACCTTAGAAAGCTGTGATAGTGGAGCCTCATGGCCTGGTTCTGGTTCCAGTTTCACTATGAAGTAATCATGAGACTTCGGGCTCTTGAACTCTTTGGGTCTGTTTTTTCCTCTTTAATGTTTAAAGTTTAGGTGGTTGCATTAGGTGGCTTCTAGATTATCCTTCAGCTCTCAGATTCTACTGATATCTCCAAGGAAATAGGTATTGAATGGTAATCCTAACATCTAAGTGATTCAGTCTTCTTTGCAAGGCTTCTGGTGTAAAGGAAATCACTGCACAGAAGCAGACAAAGTACAAAATTTTGAACACCTACTGTATTAGACACTGGTAGGCTCTGGGAGACTTTCATAGTCACACACAGTAGCTGGCTGTAATGTTTAGGTTTAGGAGTTCTGTGTTTCCATTTCTCATTTACAATCAAGAAAAAGAGCTTCAGGCAAAGATAATACTGTCTATTATCCAGTATTGCACCGGACCCCTCTCATGTAGTTTGTTGGGAAATATCATGTTTCTTTGGTCTCCAGAATTAGTTTTTACAGTTAATAATTCTCTAATAATATCTTGCTTATTAATGGAACCCTTGGAAAGGTGCTTTAAGTAGCAAAATGTTTATTCTAGCTCATGGTTCTATATGGTTGGTGAACATTTTGGGCTGTGTGTCCCTCTCTGTATACACAGTATCTTTATAGACAGCTGATTTCTCAGTCCCAGAGTGAACAGCCTGGATTTTTGAGACACTAAGAAAGCTAGATGGAAGTAAATCTTGTAAGTGCTCGTGTGAATTCAACATGAAGATCAAATGAGAAGTGTTTCGCAGTTGGCTGTGTGAGGATGGCAGAGTATTTTCTAATCTCCAGTTTCAGTGTTTGGGGTGTGCTGTGCGTGATACTTTCTTTGTGGTCAGGCAGGGCACCTCCTGTTATCTTGGAGCTGAGTTTTATAACTCTTTCTGGACTTGGAACACATTGTTTACCCTCCCCTTAGGAAGAAGTACAGAATTTGTCCAGTTGTATTCCAGTACACCTTCTCCTAATTTAAATAATCAAAGTAATTCTTATTAATTCAGTTAACCTTTTATATTTATCACCCTCCCCATACTCTTTTCCTTTCCCGAGGGGCTCCATTTCTTAGAGTTATCATTACGAGAATGACAGATTTTAAAGAAAATTTCTGGCCTACACATTGTGGAGATGTATATACATATTTTCATAATTGTGAGTCCCCCATAGAGATTCTAGTAATTATGTTATAACTGTGTGGAGTCCTCATAATTTGTTTTTTTGTAATTTATGCTAATTTGTAATGAATATACTTATAAAATTCTTAATAAATTGTTGTGAGCACCTAAGAGAAGAAGCACAAGTTATTTATGCTACCATGGATTCACCAAAACCAAGTTATGTCGGACTCATCTCACTTCTTCTTGGAAAGGTTTAGTAGACCGATCATGGAAATGCAAAAAGCAAAGTTTAGCTAGAACTCAGTAGGACATTTACCCACATGTCATAATATTTTTGAAGGCCAGATGGAAAAATATGGACTAACTGCTAATATAATTAGGTAGATTAGTATTAATCAATGGAAGAAATTTTCTGTTATCATACCTCTAGGGTTCTCTGTTTAGAACTTCTTGATCAACATTTTTATCAGTTCTTCAGATGAAGCCTTCTATCAAAGACATGCTTATTGATTTTGTGAATGATGTAGTGTGGGAAGGGATAATGAATATATTTGATGACGTAGGAAGATATGGAAACGGTCCCCAAGGATAAAGACAACTGGCTTAATTTAATGATAGCATTAAATAGATTTAAGAATAAGGCCCTGCACATGGAGGAAACAAAAAAACCCTATACAAATGAGCCCAGAATATGAGAGACTTGCTTAAGTGTAGCAGGCATGAAAATGACTTAGAGGTTTAATAGATGGTGTGTACAGTGTTCATCAGTCCTATATTGTCGTGACCAAGTAAAGCTAATGTGGGCTTAGGTAGACTGTGTTACTAGAAGTCTAATAACAGGACTGGGAAAGTGATGCTCCCACTCTACAGCTTCCAAATTACAAGGAGAATTCAGTTTGAGTACAGAGTACCCTTGAGGAGAACAATTAGGATTGTTTAGAGCCTAGAAACTGAATCAAGAAAGAAAGTCAAAGGAAGCACAGTGTTATAATTCCTTTGGAAACTTTTACAGTTTTGCTTTCACATTTAGGTTTTTTTTTTTTTTTCTTCTCCCATCAATTTTACTTGGCTGTATGGTGGGTATCTAATTTGCCATGTACATAGCCAAGTATCCCACCAACTTTTATTGAATAGTCTATTTCCCCCCTCAGTTTGGAGTATCACCAGTGTCCAATATCCAGTTTCTGTGTGTGCACTTGTCTTTCCATTGGTTTGTTTGTCTATCCTTAGGCCAGTATCTCATGATTTTAATTATTTTACCATTTTCTTCAAAGTTATCTTGGCTATTCTTGGCTTTTTATTCTTCTTTGTGAATTTTAAATATTTATTTATTTATTCATTTGGTTGCGCTGGATCTTTTTTTTTTTTTTTTTTTTTGCGGTACACGGGCCTCTCACTGTTGTGGCCTCTCACGTTGCGGAGCACAGGCTCCGGACGCGTAGGCTCAGCGGCCATGGCTCACGGGCCCAGCCGCTCCGCGGCATGTGGGATCTTCCCGGACCGGGGTATGAACCCGTGTCCTCTGCATCGGCAGGCAGACTCTCAACCACTGCGCCACCAGGGAAGCCCAGCGCCGGGTCTTAGTTGTGGCAGGTGGGCTTCTTAGTTGCAGTAGGAGGGTTCCTTAGTTGCGGCTCGTGGGCTCCTTGTGGCATGCGAACTCTTAGTTGTGACATGCATGTGGGATCTGAGATCTAGTTCCCTGACCAAGGATTGAACCCAGGCCCCCTGCATTGAGAGCACGGAGCCTTATCCACTGCGCCCAGGGAAGTCCCTTCTATGTGAATTTTAGAATGAGCTTGGTGAGTTCTATAAAAATTCCTTATTGAATTTTTACTGGAATTGTGTTGATTTTTTTAAATGGAGTAATTTGAGGAAAATTGATATAATTATTCCATCAATTATTCCTGTTTATGAACATGATATATTTCTATCTTTAGCTCCTCTTTGAGTTTTTAATACAGTTTTATACTTTTCTTTAGCAGATTCTTACACATAATTTGTTGAATTTATTTCCAGTTGCCTTATAGTGTTTGTTGCTTATACTTGATTTCTTTTTATTTTTTCTTTTTATTTTTTCGGTACTTGGGCCTCTCACTGTTGTGGCCTCTCCTGTCGCGGAGCACAGGGTATGGACGCACAGGCTCAGTGGCCATGGCTCACGGGCCCAGCCGCTCCGGGCATGGGGGATCTTCCCGGACCAGGGCACGAACCCGTGTCCGCTGCATTGGCAGGCGGACTCTCAACCACTGCGCCACCAGGGAAGCCCTTTGAGTTCTTTTTTTTAAATGGCATTTTGAATTGGTTACTACTGGTACTTAAGAACACTATCAATTTTTATAAGTTGATCTTATATCCAGCAACCTTGCTGAATTCTCTTTATTCTGATTGTAGACTCCCTTGGATTTTTTATGAGAGTAATGATAACATGCAAATAATGACAGTTTTGATATATCCTTTTAAATTCTTTTATCTTTATTTTTTTCTTACTTCATTACACTGTCTGGGACCTCCAAAACAATGTTGACTAGAAGTGGTGATGGTGGATATCATCATTCTATTCTTGACTATCCCTCTTTACCACTTTAGTTGCATTTTTACAATGTTTGATGTGTATTGCTTTCATTATTGTTCGGTTCTAGTATTTCATAATTTCTATTTTGATTTCATCCCTGTGAGTTATTTTTTAGTACATTTAAAATTTTCTAAACATATGATTGTTCTCTATTTACTTTTTATTGTTGATTTCTGATTATCTGTATTGTGCTTAAGGAATGTGATTAGTATGGGATTTATTCTTAGAAATTAGTTGATGCTACCTTTGAGACCTAATATGTAGTCAGTATTATAAATGTCGTGTGTGTGCTTAAAACCAGTGGTTTTACTTTTTCTGTTTGGTATTGGGTTTTTTTTGTGTGTGTGAGTGTGTATGTATAACATCAAACTTAGTGTTGTGTTAAATTTGCTATATCCTTAGGGAATTTTTGTCTGCTTGATTTGTCAGTTTCTGATAATGTTAAAATCTCTCACCACAATTGTAGTTTTGTTACTTTCTCTTTGTTAATTGCATAAGTTTCTGTTTCCTATACATTTGAGAGCCTATATTATTAATTGTATAAGTTCATTATATCTTCTTTATTATTATATAATGTCTTTTTTGTTCTTATTTTTGTTTTATATCTTAAGTTCTATTTTGTCTGTTAATATTGCTTTGCCAGCTTTCCTTTGTTTAATATTTACCTGATAAATTTTTTCACCATCTATTTTCAAATTTTCTGGATCATTTTGCTTTAGATGTGTCATTAATTGGATTTGTTAACTAGTCTGTCTTTTATTAGATGAGTGTGTCTGTGTTTGTGTGTGTGTGTAGAGAGAGAGAGAGAGAGAGAATTGAACTCGTTTTTGCCATTTTTACTTTCTCTTTATTTTCTTTTATATTACTCTTGTAATTTAGATTGATAAAATTGTCAGTATTTTGGTTCCTCCACTGATTTTAGAATCCATAGATGGCATTTCTGTTCTTATCATGGTTGTTCCTAAGTTTTTAATATTCACACAACTATAGAATTTTATATCAGAGTTTAAAAGGATCTTGGTATACTTGAACATTCCCTTCTTTTCTAGCTCCACTTGTAAAAACTGCTTTATTAAGATATAATTTGCATACCTTACAATTCATACATTTAAATGCACAATTCAGTGTTTTTTAGTTTGCTCATAGGGTTATGCAACCATCTCAACAATCTAATTTTATAACATTTCTGTCCCACTTAATTCTGTACCCTTAAACAGTGTCTGGCCTACTCCCCATTTCCTCTCCTGTCCTCCCAGTCCAGGCAACCACTAACTTCAATTTGCGTATTCTGAATATTTCATATAGATGGAATTATATAATATGTGGTTTTGTTTGTTACTGGCTTCTTTCCACTTAGCATAATGTTTCAAAGGTTCATTCATGTTACCACTTTTCTTTTAATCATGAAAAATTAGTTATTTTATTTATAGTCTATAATTAGGTACATTTGATAATACATTTTCTTCTCTTTATTTTTGTGTGTGTCGGGTTTTAGTTGCAGCATGCGGTATCTTTTGTTGCTGTGCGTGGGCTTCTCTCTAGTTGTGGCGTGCGAGTTTTCTCTCTCTAGTTGTGGCACGCGGGCTCCAGAGCACATGGGCTCTGTAGTTTGCAGCACACAGGCTCTCTTGTTGAGGCACGCGAGCTCAGTAGTTGTGGCGCGTGGGCTTAGTTGCCCCGCGGCATGTGGGATCTTAGTTCCCCGACTAGGGATCGAACCCGTGTCCTCTGCTTTGGAAGGCAGATTCTTTACCACTGGACCACTAGGGAAGTCCTGGTAATACATTTTATCAGTTTGTGGGAGCATCAGTATATCTTGATTCCTTTTTTGAGCTCTTCTTTCTGAAGTTCATCCTAAAATATATCAATTCCTTACTGAGAATCTGTTAGTGGAAAACTCAGTCTTTGTAGGTCTTAAAATGTCTTTATTTTGTCCTCATTCTTATGAAGATTAACTGGGCATTGAATTCTGGCTTGACAGTTCTTTTCTTTTAACACTTTGAACATATTGAACAATCTAGCTCCATTACCTTCAAGGCATCTATTATTGTTGATAAAGTATCTGCTGTCAGTCTAATTGTTATTTTTTGGGTAGGTAATATTTTTTATGGCACCTTGATCTTCTGCAGTTTCACAATTATAGGTCTCGGTGTGGATTTATTTGTATTTATCCTGATTAGTACTGAGACTCCACTTTGAATGTCTGTGTTTTATGGCTGTTTTTCCTTTATCTCTTTGAGGATCCTAAACACATTTATTTTAAGGTCATTTCAGATTGTTCTATTATTTTCATTTTGTCTTGAGTGAATTGATTTCTCAGTAGCTGATTTTTTTGGTAATTGTGGTGTCAGTTTTCTTCATGTATTTTGGAATTTTGGTTTGAGAGCTTACCTTGAGTGAGAATTATTACCTATCTCACCTTACCCAGTCTCGACTAACAGTTTTGTGGTTGCCTCCATCTCGTTCCACTAGGTAACTCGGATTCCTGATCTTCATAATAGTCATGATAATGCACATCCAGCCATTGAGCTAGCAAGTGGCTGGCTTGGATCCTGCCTTTTTTGGTGTACAGTTTCACATAAACTGATTTTTTTCAGTCTCATTTCTGGAGTTCTGCCCACTCCCTGATTTTAAGCAATGAGCCTGGCTCCAGTTCCATGCCTTAAGTGAGGCACTTTTAATTCTCATTAACCTACAGAAGCTGAATTCCTGGCCCTCTTTGCTTGATTCCAGACCTGGAGCTCATTAGGCCTCACTCACTGCTTTATGTTTCTGTTCCATTTGTAGTCCCTGGAAATATGTGTTTTAACCAATGTATTACAGTAGAATTAATATGATTTACTGTCATCTCCTTGTATGGCATTTATGGTAGGTGGAATAACTGAGTATCTGTTTGAACCTCCTTCTAGTATGCCTTCCTTTACCACAGAGACTGAAAAGTAAAAATTACCACATAGGTTTCCTTACATCTAGGGTTCCTGATGTGATTCAGATTGCACTAACCATGTTCAGTTCTATGAGACTTGAATTCAGAGCTGAGTTAAGTGTAGTATATAGTATAGGGATAGGATATAGTACACGTGGCATCACTTTTGCTGGAGCAGATCCAGTGGCTTAAATTTATGGCTATTTTTGGTCCCCAAGTTGCAGCCCTTAGTTTGTTACAGCCAGCATTTCTGGCAGCAACTTCCTGATCTCTAACTGAAGCTAAGGCATTGTGTTCTTAGAGCCAACAATCACATTGGTGGCTGCCTAATTCCTGGACTGTGGCTAAGGAGGTGTAATCTGGGCCAGCACTTGGCACAGGAGCACCCTGCTTCCTTAACTTTCTGATGGTGGCAGAGGTGGCAGTTCCCTTGGCAGGCCAGTTCTGTGTGGATTCTAAGACTTGTTCCTTAAAGTTCAGTATAGAGGCTATTCTTCCAACCCTCCCAATAATTGTGTTAGCATCTAAGTATTAAATCTGATTCTGCTTAAAATACTAGAAGATTTTCATACCTGCAACTGAACCCTAGCTAATACAGCAGCTAGGATTTTACATTTTTTACCTTTTATTTTTTGTGTATTGCTGTTATATGAGTAGTGCAGTAATGTGGGGGTCGGGGGGGTGGGGGAGTAGGGAGCAGTGTGGCCTCAAAGTGTGAACTTACACAACTGTCTTATTCAGACTCTCTGTCTCTAATATTTTTCAATTTCAAGCACTTTCCTTTAGGTCCTCAACATGTAAAACTCTTTTGATTTGTATAGTTGTCTGAACTATAATATTATGAAACTGAAATAAAATGGTCTTTGTTACCCCTAAGGAGAAAGAAGACAGTATGTATTCAAGATTCCAATACAGTCTGATTGGCCTAAAGAAACTTAGAAGATATAACACATTTTTCTACCACTGGAAGGTAATGAAAGGTTATGCTCTTTGAAGACTATGATGAATTAATATGACCAAAAAGTTAGAAAACACCATATAGGAGTAACTAAATCTTACTCTCCCTGTTTTCTTTCTACTTTTATATTTTATCATAGCCAGACTGCTAGTTATATACCTAGAGAAATAAAACTCTTCTCTAGGATTTATAGAATAAAAATAAATATTCACTCTAGCCATCTTTGTGAAAGGGTTCTGGGATTTCTGACATTCTGTTTTTATTAAAATGTTATTTGCATTTGTTAGGAAATCTTCTATTTCATAATTTTCCTGGCATGACTTTGTGGTTACCAAAACTTACCTGTATCAGGTTTGCATTTTAAATAATATTGTGACTCCTGTCCAGGAAATAGGCAGAAGTATCTTTAAAATGTTATGCCTCATCTACAAACACGTCTCATTGTTCCCTTTCATTTGTAGTTATTTAAAAAATTATGCCAGACTCATAACACAGAGACAAGTTTATAATACAGTGAAATCTAAAACAATTAGGCCTTAAAAACATGTCTACATTATAATTACAACTTTGAAAAATTATTTATGCATAGGACTAAGGACTGGAAAGAAATATGAAAACAATTGGAAAGAGATGATGCATTCTAGAGGGCTTGTTTTGTTCAGAGTAGGCTTGTTTTGACTCCTAGTTTCTGCAATCTGCCTTTCTGCTCCCCCGTTTGTGAGAACTAGGAAAACATTTATCTCTAGGCTTCTGGCACTCTTTTTTGTCAATTGTAAAAAATTATTGAGAGTAGTTGTGCGAACAACATATCTACATTTTTTTCGATATTCCGAGATGTCATTTATATAGACTTGGGGACTCAGGCTCATTTAGCTACAGTTATCCCTGTTCTGGAGTTCCAATAGCTCTTCTTAGATGCATAGAAAGTAGGGGGAATAAGGGAAGGAAAGGACCACTGTATGAGGCAGAGAAAAAAGAAGCTCTCAGTTCCTGTTTGTCTCTCTCCTTATCCAGATTGAAACTCCACTTGACAAGGATAGAAAAACCTTGATTAGAAAGAAATTAAACAAACGCAAGTAATAAATTCCATATATTTGGTAAGGGAGCACTTCATTCATCGAGCACCTACTGTGTCCCGGGTTCTGATCCAGGCACTGAGCATGTAACGGTGAACAAAGCAGACAAAATCTTTGCCCTCATAGTACTTTTGTTCTAGTGGAGTAGATAGACAACAAACAAATAAATATAGAATATAATATTCAGTAGTGATAATACTTTAAAGAAAAATAAAGCAAGGTAAGAGGATAGAAATACTCTTTAGATAATCACTGAAGGCTTTTCTGAGATGGCATTTGAGCAGAGAGACTTGGACTGAGATGAGGGTCTGGGCTATGGGGGAGAGGCCCTGCAGCCTGAAGCAACAACAAATGCAAAGGTCCTGAGTTGGCAGGATGCCTAAGTGAGAAACAGCAAGAAGGCTCCTGTGACTATAGAATGAGGGAGCAAGGGAAAGAGCAACAAGAAATGAGGTTAGAAACATTAGACCAGATAGCTTTTTGGATAGACAGAAAGTTTGGGTAGCTTTAAGGCTAAAACCTGGCTTGCATTCATCCTTTGGTCAGTAGAGGTCATCTGTGCCAAAGAAACAAAGCCCTATTTATTTATTTATTTACTTACTTACTTTCTGGTAGTGACATTACTGTGAAATTTGTAGCATAGAAATAAGAATTTCTTTTCAATGTTAACACCAACAAGTTTATGCCAACTGGTTTCCTGCTTGCCTGAGTCAAGGTTGTAAGTAAATCTGTGTATCTGTGTACCCTGTGCTTCGAAGTTCTAATAATGAAAAGCTACACAAGAGATGCTACGTTCTCTCCCTTTTATTTAATTTATTTATTAACATCTTTATTAGAGTATAATTGCTTTACAACGGTGTGTTAGTTTCTGCTTTATAACAAAGTGAATCAGCTATACATATACACATATCCCCATATCTCCTCCCTCTTGTGTCTCCCTCCCACCCTCCCTATCACACCCCTCTAGGTGGTCACAAAGCACCAAGCTGATCTCCCTATGCTCTATGGCTGCTTCCCACTAGCTATCTATTTTACATTTGGTAGTATATATAAGTCCATGCCACTATCTCACTTCGTCCCAGCTTACCCTTCCCCCTCCCCGTGTCCTCAAGTCCATTCTCTATGTCTGCATCTTTATTCCTGTCCTGCCCCTAGGGTCTTCAGAACCATTTTTTTAAAAATTCCATATATATGTGTTAGCATACAGTATTTGTTTTTCTCTTTCTGACTTTCTTCACTCTGTATGACAGACTCTAGGTCCATCCACCTCACTGCAAATAACTCAATTTCATTTCCTTTTATGGCTGAGTAATATTCCATTGTATATGTGTACCACATCTTCTTTATCCATTCATCTGTCGATGGACACTTAGGTTGCTTCCATGACCTGGCTATTGTAAATAGATGTGCAGTGAACATTGTGGTACATGCCTCTTTTTGAATTATCGTTTTCTCAGGGTATATGCCCAGTAGTCGTTCTCTCCTTTTAGTTTATCCTCAGTGGATCCATACAATTATAAACCAGTTTCTATCCTATAACTTGTGTTAGCTACTCAAAGTTTGGAAGAAATAGGTACCTTCTGAAGTGCTAACCTTACAAATTCCCAAATAGGCTTCACAACTCTAACAGATGATACATATATATTATGGAAAGATTTCTTCTAGAGTCATTTGCTGGAATTTTGAACAAGGTTCACTTTGCCTGGACTGCACCAGACTTACCCCTTTTCTTTTTAGTTTCCCAGAGTCACCTGAGAAGAGCTTTCCCTTTGTGGGTGGTATATAAGTCTCACTTGGAACTACCTTGGAGTAGTAAGACTGAAGTATAATCCTTGGAAAAAGAGGTAGACAAGAATGTAATCAGAGTCCTGAGGGAGGGATCTAATCTGCATTGCCCGTTTGGGAAAGAAGGCTACGAAGATGAAGCAGAGCCGTTGAGGTCCAGTGGGCAAGTCCTGTTGCCTCCAGGGATTGACGGGGATGCCCGTCTCTCACGGGTCTCACTTTGCACAGGGGCACAGATGTGGTAATGACAGGTGGTAGCAACCTGCTGGGGCATGATGGATTTACAGGGGAGAGGATGGTTCTGGTAGTAGTGTAGCCCACTTGGAGGTAGTACCATTGGCTGCAGGAGGAGTGATCTTACTAATCACCAAGCAAGGCTCAAGGCATCCCATCATCTTTCAAGGGGAAGGGAGGGATTTGTGTGGGAGAGAGCATCAAGTAAGGGATATCTTAGCTGACATTGTGGATATTGACATTGAGGATCCTTGGTTGAGCTCCCCAAGCTGGGGTTCCTTAAGGAACACCTATTATAAAAGTTACCTGAGTCATTTGTGTCACCCGTGGCTCATTTGTTCCTTGCCAGAAGTCCACGAGAAGGGTCCTATTCACTATCCTGGGGAAATACTGCAAGTCAAAGCTTCTAGACTGACCTTCCTGCTGGAGGAAGAACAGTGCTGTGAAAATCGGACAGCAAAAGGTTCTTCCTTCTGTTCTTGGCTCTAGTTAAGTCTATTTTTGTGGTGTGGACTGTTGTGAGGAGCTTTATTCTTAAAGCTTATCCTGCAGAATCTCTTGATGTCCTTGGAAATGACTTTAAGCTGTCTCTTCTTGTTTGGAGCTGATGGGATATTGAAGCGGAAATTGAGTTATATTGTCATCTGGGGACTGCAGGGAATCTCTAAGGATTACTTTCACTTTTTGTTTATTTTAAATAAAAAAATACCTTTGAGGTATGGATGGCAGGGTAAAGACACAATTACAGGAATTGCTGTCACTCCTCACTGGATTCTTCAGTCACAGCACAAAGTTGTTGCTATAGTTCCATAGCCCTGGGGATAATGTCTGTGATTCCTTTGCTTATTACATTTTTAGGACAATGCTTCTTGCACTTGCAAAGTCTGACTTAATGGTAAATCAGAATGGTCAGATTCCAAGTGTATGAAATGGTAATTAAAGTGCACAAAAATTGGGGTTTTGACTTTAGAGGCAAAATTCCTTTTTACTAGATGGAGTTTCTTGAATTGACTTTTAAAAATGGCATGTAAGTAGGTATCTCTTGGTTCATTTTACGTTGGGGAAAAATGGTCAGCATCTTGAACATTTTTCCTATATAATTGACTTTGATCCTTAAGGGCTATTTGGATTAGGGTTAGCCTGTGGTCTCAGTTGTGTTATCTTTTTCAAAGTAAAACTTGTTTGAGATCTTATAATGTAGAAATATTTTATGCCCAATACTGTTGACTTTTGTTTCTGTAAGAGTGTTAGATCTCGACTAACATTCTGCTTCTATATCTTAATCAACTTCATAATCCTGTTCCTTTTTCACTGATACTTCTTTGTGAAACTTAATTTCTTAACTCTTTAGTACTAAATAATACAGACATAAAAATAGTTGCCCATCTTGGACATTTTTTGATGAGTACCCTTTTTCTCTCAGGAGAATCATTAAAATATGAGTTTCTACAAATTACTGCCATGATCCCATCTGTACGTTGGGGGTGAAATTTTTACCTTTTCTGTTCCTTGGTACAGCTGCTGAAGAAATTAATCAAACATGGAAGTATAAGTAAAAATGGAGGCAGAGTGGGAAAAGCCAGATTCCTCCAGCTGCCTCCTTCATAGTACTAAAAGCTTGTTCTCTTAGAATGACAATAACATCTGCTGGGTTATTTTTATTAACGGGTATCATTAGGGAAATAAGAGCCAACAGCAACGAAGTTGGGATTGTTTAGTAGTCATGGAAATGGGGGGTGGTAGTGGTTAGTCAGTGCTTTTCCGTTTCTGGAATGACCAGTGACCACTCCAGATTGAGATTTGGATATTTGTCTCTTATGACTTCCATAATAAAAAAGCATTTATTAAATGACTCTGTGTGAAACATGTTCTGTTTTGTGCTATATAGAGAGAGTGCTCCTTTCTGGTTCTTTGTGATTTGAAGTGAACAGTCACAGAATGAACACTCACTAGGATCAAACATCAAACAGATACTTGAAGTGCTTATAATGTGTGAATGCAATAGCCCCCAGTGATTGGTATGAGGGAATTTTATTAATTTAACAATCCAGTGGCTGGATGTTCCCTTCACTTCTTGTTACTTAGGAACATTTTTGTAAAGAAGACTGATTTCCACAACGATTTAAGTAATGGCAGGTTGAAGGATTGTTGGTTGGCTGAGAGTAGGAGGGACACAGTGTGTGAGACTCCTAAGAGACAGGATAGAATGATGGGCTGGCAAAGAGAAAGAGGATTAGAAACATTCTAATGAGGAAAGAGTCTATAGGAGAATAAGAAGAGCTGAGGGTCCTTGAAGTGCAGTGACAGGAGTGTGAAACTCAGATTAAGGAGTTGGTTCCTAGTCAAGAGGGTAATGTAATGTTCCTGCAAAAGTTTGTGAAGGGATCTCACCAGTGCAGAGGGAAAAGAATCTGTGTTTTTTTAGACTCCCACATTTTATTAGGAGCTGTATGACACTTTCTTGAATATATCATAGTCTCTAGAACTGTGGCATTTAGTCTCAGATAGCATGCTCTAATACAGATCACATACAAACTTACACTATTTTAAAGATTTATTGTATCAATTTATGCATTTTAGTTTTTTATCATGAGGTTTAAGAAGAAGGTTAAATCAAAATTTGTAGAAAGTAAAACCCGTCATAGGGGAATGCTAGTATCTCTAACACTCAGCCTGGATCTTGAAGCTGTCAGTTGGAGCCATATTTCTTTTTTTTGTTTGTTTGTTTGCGGTATGCGGTCCTCTCACTGTTGTGGCCACTCCCGTTGCGGAGCACAGGCTCTGGACACGCAGGCTCAGTGGCCATGGCTCATGGGCCCAGCCACTCCGCGGCATGTGGGATCTTCCCGGACCGGGGCACGAACCCGCGTCCCCTGCATCAGCAGGCGAACTCTCAACCACTGTGCCACCAGGGAAGCCCTGGAGCCATATTTCTTGAGATTTTTTTTTTTAACTGACCTAGCTGGATTGTGTCATTTTAATATGGTAACATATATATCAGATAGAAGGACAAAATGAACCTCTTACTGATTATCACTTGGGAGAAGGTTCAGAGAGGTGAACTTTTAATGATACTTTGGTGTACTTATGATACATTTGTCCCACAAAATCATTGAAGTAGCTGACCTGACTTATATTGGTTTTTTGATAGCATCTGATTGCAACTCTGTGGGAATTTCTTCAAGTGAAAGGTAATTTATGGAACTTACTGATAAAACCACTTACATTTGAAAAAAGCTTCTTATTGCTTTTAGATACACTCAGGAAAGGCCAAGATGTCCTAGGCTTCACTGTTAATGTTGTGCTTACCCCATAGTCAGTGGTGGCACTGTAGCAGTGAGTCAATTCAAAATGACAGGAAAAAGAGGACTACTATGGCAAGATTGGTGCCGGTGCTTTATTCAGTGATCATTGACACTCAAAAGAGGTCATAAAAATGATGGTGGAATTTTGAAGATTGATGAGAAAGAGTGAGATTTTATCATCTTCATATTCTTTTTTTTTTCTTTAGGAAAAAAGAGCTTTTATTTCTTCTGAATGTCAAATCAAAAGTACTTAGTATTTATCAGACCACCCTCCTCCCTTCTAACGTCTAAGAATTTCAGGATCTCAGAAGTTATAGCTGAAACTTTATCCTCAATTCCAAAGGCCTCGAGGTAAAATAAAGGAATTTAAAAATCAGCTTAAGGCTTCCCTGGTGGCGCAGTGGTTAAGAATCCGGCTGCCAATGCAGGGGACACAGGTTCAAGCCCTGGTCTGGGAAGATCCCATATGCCGCGGAGCAACCAAGCCCGTGCACCACAACTACTGAATCTGCACTCTAGAGCCCGTGAGCCGCAACTACTGAAGCCCACGCGCCTAGAGCCTGTGCTCCGCAGCAAGAGAAGCCACCGCAGTGAGAAGCCCGTGCATCGCAACAAAGAGTAGCCCCCGCTTGCCGCAACTAGAGAAAGCCCGTGCACAGCAAGGAAGACCCAACGCAGCCAAAAATAAATAATAAATAAATTAATTAATTAATAAAAAAAATCAGCTCAACCTCAGCATTTAGAGAGAAACTGAACAAATCATCTATCATCTGCCTTGGAATCACTTAACAAGAGCACAAGGTACTAGGGCAATAATCAAAATGACTCTGTGAAAATCAGTCATATCAGATCTATTTCCTGTTCTATAACAGAACGAAGACCCATAGACAAGGATGAAATAGTTACTTTCTTTTTTTTAAATAAATTTATTTATTTTATTTACTTTATTTTTGGGTCTTCGTTGCTGAACACAGGCTTTCTGTAGTTGTGGTGTGCAGGCTTCTGTTGTGGAGCACAGGCTCTAGACACACGGGCTTCAGTAGTTGTGGCACGTGGGCTCAGTAATTGTGGCTTGTGGGCTCTGGAGGGCAGGCTCAGTAGTTGTGGCACACAGGCTCAGTTGCTCCGCGGCATGTGGGATCTTCCCGGACCAGGGCTCCAACCTGTGTCTCCTGCATTGGCAGGCGGATTCCTAACAACTGAGCCACCAGGGAAGCCCTAGTTACTGTTTCTTAATTTCAGTAAGCTTTCGATTCTGACTCATGAGACATTTTCATTGAAAAACTAGAAAGCACCCTTTCATGAGTGTAAGAAACTGCACAGAAAAAAAGAATACAGTAAAAACAAAAATTTATTTAGATTTTTCCAAATTAATTGCTGTCCTTTGTCACCAGATGTATTTTTAATTTCTGTGTCAACGTCTGTCTTACTGATATATTGTAGTTTTTATAACCATTCTCCTACTGAGGGGTACTTGTGTGATTTCTAGTTTTTCACTATTCTAAATAGCACATCTAAGAACATCTCTATATAGGTTACAGTCATCCCTTAGTATCCACAGGGGATTGGTTCCAAGATCCCCATGACACCACAATCTGTGGATGCTCAACTACCTTCTATTAAATGGCATAGTACAGTCGACCCTCTGTTTCTGTGGGTTCCACATCTGTGGATCTGGAGAGCCAACTGTATTTTTCTTTTCCCTTCTTCCTTCTCTTTTCCTCCCTTCTTTCTTTTTTTAGGGTACTGAATATTTCTTTACATTCCTCATATTGCCAGTTGGAATTACTGAATCAAAAAATATGAACAATTTTATAGTTCTTACTGATTCTGCATTACTGATTATTTTTCAGAAAGATTGAATTGACTAATAATGTCACTAAGTCAAAATACAGTTCATTCAACATCAGATTTTATAATTTCTATTTTGTTAGTTAAGCAGTAGTACTTAAAACCAATTTTAATTAGCATTTCTTTAATTTCTAATGGTGTATTTTCCCACATGATTACTTTCTCATTTGTATTTTCTTTTTCAAAATTTTTTCCTTTGACCACTTGTGAGTGATTTTTAGATGTTGTCCTTATATAATTGTATACTTCTTTTACATTTTTGGACAGCAAATCACATTTTCATTTATCACATTTCATTTATCACATTTTCTCAATTTGTATTCCTTTTTGTTTTTCTTTATTACAATTTAGTAAACTGATGTTTTTATTTTTTTTCTGTGAGATATCTTCTTATTCACCACAAAAGGTTAATTTTCTGGTTTATTTTACTATTTTTAAAAATATTCAGTCATACACATATACAGATATACTAGGCAAAGTATGGATCCAAATAAATTTTTTGTACTAATATTCAGTTATTTCAACATCTCTTAAGTGGTGAGTCCTTCCCCCAAATGTTGGGTTGCTACTGATTTCTCACTTGCTATGTATTAAATAAACAATACTAAATAAATCTATCCCATTCCGTGGGTCACTTATTCTCAAGTCTGTGTCATACAATTTTGATTAATGTTCATTTTATTGTATCCATAAATAATTCTTTTTTTTCATAAATAATTATTGCCATCTTATTTTCCATGTTTTATCAGGCTGATAATCAATGAAAATACAAAAATATTTTAACTGGTATTAAATTAAACTTATTTTTACTTTAGGAGTTTTATCTTTACAATACTTAGTCTTATCAGCTTGAAGTGTAGCTTTTATTAATTAATGTCTTCTTTTATTCTACCATTAAGTCTCTTTCCTTAAATAAATGTCTTAAATTTTGTTAAAATAATGTCTGTTTCAAGGTTTTTTACCTTTTGTTAATGAATTTTTATTTTTCACTACATCTTTATTAATAGTTACATGTCACTATAATTTAGGAATGCAATTTGAATAAATGTATTTTATATCTTATAGTGAGAAGTATGGTATTGACTAGACTATTTTAGCTATCATATAAGGAATACTTTTAAAAAATGTTCTCCCATGAAGCCTGGAAATACCCAAGAAGGGTACAGCAAGTTATAGAATTTACCAAGAAAGGGTCTGACAGAAGGTGAAGAGGGGAGGGAATAGAAGTCAAGAAACAAGCCTTAGAGATTTGGTGATCGGACTGTTGTCTACCTATTAGAGACTTCCCATCTTAGTTTTACTACATTTAGACCAATGATCATTGGCTTAAAGATTGAAACTAGGTCAATAGTTCAACACTAGTGTGGCAGTACTTTTTTAGTGGTCTTTCTCACTTTGTGAAAGTCCTTTTCTCCCTCTGATAGTTGTTTGTTACTCTTTTTCTTCCATAGCCAACCACCTTGAAAGATAGCACCTTCTCTTGCTGTTTTTACTTCCTTGGCATTTATTCACTTCACACTCACCAGAATCGGGCTTTTGCTCCCACCCTACTGAAATGCTGTAGTTAATGTCGCTAGTGATCTTCTAACTACTAGATGCTGGAGATGCTTTTTAGCCCTTATCCTGATTGGCCTTTTTGCAACATTTGACACAGCTAACAATTTCTTCTGTGATGCTTTCCTTTAAATCAATCTAAATATTTCTTTCTCTTTTTCTGTTCATTCTTTTCCACTTCTCTGAGTTTTTTTTGCAAGTTCTTTTTCCTTCCTACATGCTGGGGATTCACAGAGGTCTATACTTGAATTTCTGTTTCTCACTCTATACTTTCTTTCTGGGTAATCTTACCCTTGGCCTCAGTTTCTACTACCACTTAAGACACTGATGACTACTGAACCTATATGTTGATTGAGTTCAGGCTGTGTTCCAAGCATGAGGCATGTACACTCAAACTCAACACGTCCAAATTGAACTCATCATCATACCTCCAAAATCCTCTGCTCTGACATAATCCCTATTTTGAGGCAGTGTCTTTATTGTCCATCTGGTTACCTAAGCCAAATCTATTACTTATCCTATAATCCTTCTTCTGTCTCACTTATGCATCAATCTGTTACCACATTTTGTCAGTTTCATCTTCGAAATCTCTCTTAAATCTGGCCCTCCCACCCTACCTCCTCTGCCACTATCTTATTTCAGGTCTTCATTATTCTTGCTCAAACTACAGTGGCCTCTTACTTAGGCTCCTTGCCTCTAGACAGTTCTTTCCTAATTAACCTGTGCAATGATTACAGAGAGATCTTTCTAAAATCCAGTATGCTTATGCCATTCTTTTTCTTGGAATCCTTTAATGGTTTCATTATTGTCAGAATAAAGCCCAGACTCCTTAGCATGATCTATAGGTCCCTTTATGATCTGAGTCCTCTGCACCTGTCCACATTATGTCCTGATCATCCCTGACAGGTGTTCTATGCTCCAGCCATATTGAATTATCTGTACATCTCTTGACCATTCCTACTTTGTGTTTGCACATTCTGTTCCCTTGAGATATGTTCCCTCTTCTTTACTTAGTCACATCCTTTGAGAGGCTCACTCATTCATTCAATAAATACTTTTTACTACTTGCTATGTGTAAAGTACTATTCTAAATGCCAGAGATAGTAATAAATAAAACAGAGAGGAGGGGACTTCCCTGGTGGCGCAGTAGTTAAGAGTCTGACTGCCAATGCAGGGCACATGGGTTCAAGCCCTGGCCCCGGAACATCCCATATGCCACAGAGCGACTAAGCCCATGTGCCACAACTACTGAGCCTGTGCTCTAGAGCCTGCGAGCCACAACTACTGAAGCCTGTGCGCCTAGAGCCTGTGCTCCGCAACAAGAGAAGCCACTGCAATGAGAAGTCCATGCACCGCAATGAAGAGTAGCCCCCGTTCACCGCAACTAGAGAAAGCCCACGCGCAGCAACGGAGACCCAACGCAGTCAAAAAACAAAACAAAACAAAACAAAACAAAAACTTATAAAAAACCCCCCAAAACAGAGAGGAATCTTTCTGGAGCTTTACATTCTAGTAGAACTAGAACTGGGTTAGGTGCCTTTGTCCTCTCACAGTGCCTTACTCCTCTTACAGTGCCTTACTCTTTTTTAAAAAATTTTTTTCTTAAATTCAGTATGAAGTAGATGAAGTTAGTCTCTGTGATGCTGGCGTTTCTATAAAGGACCTTTCTTCTCATATCCTTCCCTGGAGATGGCATCACTGCTAATGCATAAAAATTGCCCTCTCTGTCATCCATTATCAAAACCTGTTCTTATGAAAGGACCTTAAATTTATTCCTTTTATAGAAGGTAAAAATGAGAGTTTAAAGTATTGTCTCTCTCAGAGATATTCAATTCCAAAAGGCCAGAGAAACCTTACGCTTGCATCAAATTGCTTAAGATCAAGTTTAAATTTTGGAGCAATCTGCATTTTTCAATACTGTTAAAACTGAAAAAAAGAGAAAGAAAGAAAAAGGCATCCTGATATAGAACCAGTTAGGTTATGGTGGGTAGTCACTCTGAGTCTGAAGTCAGTGGCCTTCAGTTTTTACATTGTGACGATTTCATGAGGAACCTTGAGCCCATTCATGCTATTTTTTTTATCCCTAGTTGTCAGCTAGGGAGAAAAATACTGTTTACTTCCTTTTCTTGGATCTTGGGAAGGTTGGTGAGCCATTTTGGAGGAAAAGTGCCATATAAATCTAATAAATCAATGATAATAATTTAAAACTATTCCTAGAGGAGAGGCTGTATACAAAGTTCTCTGTAACACCTTTGTGAATCACGTTGGGGATCTGATTGAATTTGAGTTTGTGACTGCCTAGTTTATGAAGATTATCTGCTTGGGGCTTGGGTTTGAATTGTATTTTGAATGAGAGAAGGAAATAATCTGATAAATTGAGGTAAGAATTCAGTGAAGTGAAAAATATAAGGGTAGGAAAGGAAGAAGAGATAGGTTCTTGGAAAAGTGAATATGGGCAAAAGTGATTGAATATGGATCTAAGATATTGCAGAAATGGTAAATGGGGTTCCTATGATAAAATAATAGAGAGTATTAAGCAAGGTTGGCCTTGTAGTGGTCAGAGGAGGAGACTGTCAACATGTTTTGGATTTTTAGGAGCACCAGAAAGACATCTCCCTCTGCCCTAAAGTATATTTTCCATTTACTAGGCTAAACATTCTTTGAAAGATGTCTTTGACCTTGTGCAATGCAAATGTGTGTAGAAAGAAAAACACCTTATGCTCTCTATAAATTAACTTGGTCTGCTTTGAAATTTGGCTTAGATGCTGCCCTGGAGTTATGTACTAATATCAAGTTGCCTGTGACCTATTAAAGAAATTTAGGTACCAGAGTTTTCATAATTGCTTCTTTAGTTTCTTCCTCATAGTTTTATTCTAAATCACAAGTGGAGAATTACTAGAATATATGAACCCGCCTCAATCACTACTCCTAGTAAACTTCGTTAATCTTTGAGATATTTGTTTCTGCAAAGAACAGTGACAAAAACTTAAATGGAATCCAGGTTAACTAATTTTTATTTATTCCTTCCTCTAATTCCTCAAAGCAGACTGTTAAGGCTGTGTGTACATTTTAGAGAGAGGGTAGAAGACATATTAATGATTGAAAGCTGCTGCTATATTTAGAAATGCCTTTTATTGTTTGGAACATACGTATCTTAGACAAGGGAAGAAGTACATATAGCTGCTAGAACCCCTGACTATACCTACACCCTGTTCCCTTCTACCTCTCCTGGCCACCCCAAGTCCCTCACCTTCATGAAGGACTAAGGCCCTGCTGGATCATCTCTGCAGAGTTGCATACAGAGAAGCACAATCCAGCAACCAGGAGGAATTTAAAAGGGATCTCAGTCTTGACTTGCTTCTCTCAAAGAATATGAAATAAAAGTCTAGTTATGTTTCTCGCAATCCTCTTTATTCTTTTCTCCAGATTCTTTACCTTAGGGCTGCTCAGACACCCCTCCCTCACTAAAAGACTGAGCTATTTCTAGCACCTCAACCTGATTTTTTTGTTCTCAGCTACTCTCTCCAACTCTTTATTAGATGGGCAAACTTAGTCTTTCTGGCTTCTTTAATTATTTTTCTCTATTCCTTGCCCATTATATTACATTCTCTACATTACATTGTCTGCAACAAAGGTGAATCCAGAAACTGACAGAATAAGCAGGAATTCTTCCTTCTTCCCTCTCTGGTTCTGCCCTTCTCTGTCCATTCTCTGGATTCTGAACCACAATAAGTCCTGGGAAACTGGGCAGTACAAAATAGAACTTTCCTTAGAGGGCTGTGAAAGGGGTTAGGGCAAGTTGAATGTGTGGAGACAAAATGCATTTTAGTTTTCTCCTCCTTCTCCGAGGAGGAGTACATTCACACTTTAATAAATCTTGTTGTGGTCATATAAGGTTGCTTTGAGGATCCCGGAATTCTATTTTCTGGGTCCAAGAGAGCAAGGATGCAGACAGAAAAGAAGAGAGCAGTAACCAGCAGCAGGGGAGGGGGGAGCACAAAGGAGATAGTGCTGACCTTTTCTCCCTCTCTCCCAACCTTATTCAGTTGCAAGCAACAGATTCCTTCTTTAATCCTTTAGCTGTTTAATGGAAGTCTTTTATGCTGGCAGCATCACGTCTAACTGGCACATTCAGATCCTCCGGCTGTTATAGCCTCATAGTCAGGGTGGAGGCTCTGCCAGTTGTTAAGCAAAAAAAAATCTATATCTGTATCTCTGTATATATCTATATATCCTGAAACATTCTTCCATATCCCCAAATAAATCATCTTTCCTTCTCTTCCTTATGCCTGCCACTTCCTCTGGTTAACACATATTATAAGACGCTGTCATATTGGAGAAGGCTGGCCGTCAGATAGGGGTGATGGGAGAGGGCCTGAATTGTCAAAAAGGGATAGCTTAGACTCCTATGCTAATATTAGATGCTTTGATCAGTCATCTTATTAGCATAATCTGGAGAAGAAATGACCCTGTCTTACTGTACCTGGTGTACCTTTTCATCCTGACGATTGCCTCAGAACCTCCATATGCTCCTCATTCAACTGACTCTAAATTTGAAGCCCCCTGAAACTGCACCTACCTTCACAGCAGTTTTTTCCTACAAGTGTTTAGAACTCAGTTTTCCTCTGATCTTGTTTCTCTGATCTGAGTCCACCTGCTTCCTATCCTTTGAGAAATTCTCAAAATTTATGATCTGCTTAACAGCACTCTTCCTTGCTTTCACTGAAATTCTGAATTTATTCTTTTAAAGTATTTTCTTTCATCTCATTGGGTTTAGGATAGGAAGGTGTTTAGATGTGTGTAAAGCCTATCATCTCGATCCAGTCTTAGTTTTTATTATTTTACATATATTTCTGTGGTTTTGCTTAATGTCACCCTTCTATGTGTGATTGACTCAAAACATTATTAAAAATCTGAACATTACTTATAGTTTTCTTTGCTAGAAAGAAACACATTTCCAGCTCAAGCTTATTAAAATGTATAGAATATGTTAAGTTGATTTTGTAAGTCAATCCCAGATTTAAAAGAATAAAGTGCATAAATGTGTGAGTAATACAAATGACTACTGTTTTCATGGAGATAAAAGTTGACATTGATAACAAACTTTCTTACTGCTTTATATTACATGTGACTCGTGGACAGTTTTGATAGATCTCTGATAAGATCTCTGATATGATAAGAGTGCATTGCATTTGTATAATTTGACTTATGTCCCAGTATTTTTTGTTTTTAAACATTATAACACAAGCATTTTTCAGAGTTGCAGAGCAGAGTTCAAACTGGCAGACTCCAGGCCAAATCCAGGCTATACTCATGTTTTGTTTGACTCTCATAATATTGGCTCACTCGGTGGTGTTGTTGTTTTAGATTGAATTAATTGCCAATGTGTGAATGTCAAAATATTTCACAAAGAGATCCTGACTTCCAGATGCTTTTGAAAAATCAGAAGATTTGGCAGCACTGGGTCCACCTTCCCCCATGGTAGTAAATGACTGGAGCTGAGTAGTGGCTGCCCTTGTTAGCTAGGAGTTCACCATAGTCGTCATCATTCCCTGTTGTCTCTTAAACCAGTCTGCTTCTATCTTTATTCTTTCTTTCCTGATCCTGTGGGCATATGAGTTTGTGACCCCTGCTCTGTGTAGTCTTTATAACCATTGTTTTAAATTATTATGAAACATCTATAGAGTAAGTATACTATTATAATGATCAGTTTCCTTTTTTTTTAAAGTGTATATAATTCTGTGATTTTCAACTTTGTAAACATATTTTTCCACATTGGCATTATACCCTAGATGCAGAAGTATAGATTCAGAAGAATGAGAACAGTTATATGGTTCTTGATAAATATGCAAGTACCTCCTCAATAAAGATCGCTAAGGCTGGCTTCCCACCCACGCTGTCCTGGTGGGGATCACATCAGTTTAGTTCTGGTTTTTACTTTTGTTGATCCAATTAGTAATCAAAAGATGGCTTGATGAACATAGAATCAGAATAAAGGGCTCCAAGTAGTCTTCTTTTTTAAATTTGATTTTTATTTTATATTGGGGTATAGTTGATTTACAATATCATGTTAGTTTCAGGTGTACAGCAAAGTGATTCAGTTATACATATACATATATCCACTCTTTTTAAGATTCTTTCCCCATATAGGTTATTACAGAGTATTGAATAGAGTTCCCTCATTTATATATGTATATATAGTATATGTTAATCCCAAACTCCTAATTTATCCCTCCCCACCGCCTTTCCCCTTTGGTAACTATAAGTTTGTTTTTGAAGTCTGTGAGTCTCCAAGTAGTCTTGAAAGTACGTTTCATTATACTTCAGTGGAGACTGATATGTTAAAGTTGCTTTTATAATACAGAACATCTGTCTCTCAAAATCACAATGCCTGCTGAGTCAGTATCCGTTTCCCTTGGACACAGCAGGGTAAATAGCACCAAAATCTTCTTTGTAACACCTTTCTCACCTTTCTAAAGTATCCACTTATACTGTTATCTTCTTTTAACATATAATTTAAATTCATATAAATTTCAATAACATTAGGTTACAACTTTGTTTTAAATAAATCATTTTTGCTGAGATACCAAATCATCTTATTGGACTTGGGGTAGAGGAACCCAAATAACCCTTTTAATGATCGATGACTTTTACAGAGAACTAATGCCATCCATTATGTTTACCCTTTGTAGATTCATGTTCAGTTTTATCTTCCAAGCTTTGGGTAATCTTTATACCGGCATTTGTTTAATACTTCACAGTTCCCCAAATAAAGTTCACATATATTATTTTATCCCTTTCAGTCCCTTTGTCAGTCCTCTGAGACAGAGTATCATGATCCCTATTTTTGAAAATGAAGAAACTGATGATCAGAGCATGTAAGTGACTTGCTTAAGGTCAAAAAGACAGTATGTAATGGAGTTGAGAATTAAACCATGATTTTCTGACTTCAAGTCCCTGTATCCAAAGTAAGCAGTAGTCTGGAGTCCAGGAGATCAAGTAGAACCCGACAGTGATCTCAGTGGTTCAGAAACTAGAAGGAGGCATGATCCTAAGGTGCAGATTGTTCATTTGAAGGTCTTCTGTGCTCCTGCTGTGACAGCAGGGTTGTCTGGATATAAGTGGTGGAGAACTCTACAAGAGGGTTTCTCAGGGAGGTAGTTGCAGCCTGTTTGTGAGAGTCCTGCAAATTTGGTATGTTTTGGTCCTGTTGGGGCAGCTGCAGGGCAAAAGCTGAAGAGAGACTTTCTTACAGAACCATTCCTAGAAAGCCCCTCTTCTCATCTGGCTAGACACAAAGATACTCCCTAGTAAAACTTAACTTGTCCCTGAAGCATTTTTATTTTAAAAGATGATTTAGAGATAAGACAGAAGGGAAAAATCAGAGAGGGTGGGATGGTAGATAGGGGATTCTTTTCTCATTAAGGTTTTTTTCAATATTTTTTCAAGATACTGAGAAGATAGAGTTATGAATTTTAAAATAATGAATAAAATGCCTAATATAAGGAATTCCTATATTCCCTTTAGGCTTTTATTCTCTTAAAATTATTTCTAAAAGCATATAATAGATTTTTGGATAAAACTAATTTTATTATAAGTTCATTCTAATTCCTGTACACTTAAGATAGTCATTGCAGCAAAACTTAAATATAAAAATGAGATCTATTTCTGTCTCCAGGGACCTCTGGCATTTTCATATGAAGAGGGAGGGAGAAGTATTCAACAAATAATTTTTCTGGCATATGGGTCTCCAAGTTGGTGAATATATTTCCTACCTTGTTATTACACCCCAAATGACTGAGAATGGAGCCGGGGGGGATGAAGTGCATCCACTTCTTTTGTAGAGATTAGAAACAAGATGCTTATTGTCCTACTTCTTCAAAATGTTCAGAATATGTGATTAAGAACAACTCTAAATGCTTTAGAGTTGAAAGAAAGTTGGAATCTGGCTCCTGTAGGCCTAGTGACCTTGAGATTTACAAAGAAGCTTAAAGAAACCATATGTCTCTATTGAATGGTATGTTTTTGAAATCTTTCAAATGTATCCGTACATTTTAGCTGAATTAGTTTATATTCAGAGCATATATAAATCATAATTAGAACTCAACTAATCTCTATTGCAGCAAAATCATCATCCTAATCTTGGTGGTTGAAACCTTTGTAGGGATGGAAAATTGTTTTCCATGAAGTCTGAAGTGATTACTAGATTTGTATTTAGCTTTAGTAAAAATTTGAGACTACCTTCAAACCTATGGAACTTTTCAACATGCAAGTTATTCTAAGGGAAAAAACCTTCACATGATCTGCAAATGGTACCAAATGCATTTCCAAATGCTACCAAGACAAACAGACATGTCTTCATAAATAAGAAGTGTCCTATGGACATTAAAAATTCTTTATATTTTTAGATCTAGAGGTCTTCTTCCTATGAGTCTTTTTTAGCCTTAGGGTAACTATCATGAAAGGATGCATACACAGTCAGTATCTCAAGGATACTGCTAGCAGCTGCATCAAAATATTCTTAGGGATTTTGTTTATTGACAGGATAAAACCTGAAGATCAAGAGAAATAAATTGATCAGGGCCTTGCAGGAGCAATTTATCACTCTGCAATACCTTAGGCAGTTTCTGAAAATGCATGCTGGCCGGAAGTTTTTTAATTACCAAAACCATCAGATCATTTGCTTGGTTCTTGTAGAGTCAGTGAAATATGTGACTGGGTAATGGAGTCTGTCCAAGAAAAAATGAGCTAAGCACTGTGCCTGGCCCTGTCCCTGTTGCAGATGGAAGGCCAGATGAGCAGGGGCAGTCAGTCGCCAATCATCAGGCTCATATATATATAGAAACACATGCACATACATACACATATATATGCTACATATATATATATATATATGTATACATGAGAGTTAAAATAAGAAAGAAAAGATATTTTGTAGTGCATAATAAGACCTTATATTTTCAGTGGGTTGCATTCCTGGAAAAGGCATTCTAAGTGGAAATGATTTTTAATTCTAATTTGGTTTTCCTTTCAAAGTAACATTATTATAGGGGTTATGTTCTTGACTAGAGGAGAGATACCTGAGTCTCTATACAATTGGCTATAACTCTAATATATAATCAGCTATTAATGATAGAAAAGCATAATAATAATAGCCAAGCACTTTTCAAAGATAATATATTTTCTCATTTAACTTCTCACATTGTTATCTTCATTTTGCAAATGAGGAAAGTAAAGTTTGGAGAGACTCAATAATCTGAGGAAGATCATAGGGCCAGGAAGTACTACAGCATGGATTCATTAAAGGGATTAGAAAATGCTTATTCCTTGAGAGTTTCAGGGATAGAGATATAAAGAGCAATGAGAAAAATTGAGGCTAGGTGGATTATAATGGAAAAGAAGGCGTGCTCTGTGCTTTTGCTGAATTGAAAGCAATAATGGGATGTCTTTGCCAGAGGGTTGTATGAGTGATTTACTTTGCTGAATGGCAGTAAATTGAGGACTGTCTGTACTATAGTCGTAAAATATATGAAATTCTGCAAAACGTAGCTAACAGGAAAGAATGTGTTTTGCCTGGGTAACAATGGTAGCATCTTAAAAATAGCTTGGGGCATCATAATGGATAAATACCTGCTTATTGCAATAGGATGTGTACTCTATGGTGCAGATTTGTTCTTGGTGCATGATGACATCAGGCATATCTATAAAATAGATTAGAAGAGTGAAGGTAATTATGAAATGTCTATGAGCTATTCTATGAGCTGGAGTATTCTAGAATAGTCAGGATGGGACAGACTTATGCCTAGTATGTAGAAAACTGGATAGAGTGTTACTCTTATACCACCAACAAGAAAAAGAATATAAAAACCATAACTTTTCTTGAACCTATCAGATAACTGAGGTTGCAAGGCAATCAACTAGCCTAAAAGCTAGGAATATATAGGTACCTCCAAGGAGAGACAGGATGCAACCACTGTCTTACCTGTGGCAGAGCATGGGAGGAAGATGGGACCACTACATAAGTGAATAAGAACTCAGCAATAAATTTTAACAAATTATTAAAGGTGGAGTGTGGGCTAGGATGAGAGCATAGAACACCTAAGAGTTGCAGACACAAAGGGTATTTGTACCTACTTATAGTTCATATCCAAGGCCTTCTGCTGTATATTCTTTGGAAAGTTTTGGAAAAGGGGTGGGAGACCAGGTAAATCCTCCCTTAGTTCTGCCGGACTGGGGAGGGGAGTAGTTGCTGCAGTGGAAAAGATACAAAGCTCTACCCATACCCTTCTCTAAGAAAAAAAAAGCCTTCATTTGTTTGGAGAAAACAGCAAACCCTGTTGCACCCCAGGGGACATGTATAAACCTACTGTGGCTGGGGAAAAAGGAAATAAAGTACCCTCTACCTGTGGGGGAATAAGCGGAAACCATCTGGGGCCCAGACCATTAAAGGTCTCCTACATGATGTATTCAATAAAAAAAATTATGAAACACACAAAAAAGCAAGAAAAAAACAACCCACTGTCAAGAGACAAAGAAATAAACAGAAGAAGACTTAGAGATGAGCAAGATGTTGGAATACTTATAGAGGGAATTTAAAACAACTACGATTAGTATGTTAAAGGATCTAGTGGAAAATATGGACAACATAAATGAACAAGCAGGGGGTTTCAGCAGAGAGATGGAAACTTCAAGAAAGAATCAAATGGCAATGGTAAACATAAAAAACACAGTAATATTAATGAAGAATGCTTTTCATGAGCTCATCAGTAGACTTGCCATAGCTGAGGAAAGAATCAGTGACCTTGAAGATAATAGAAATTACCCAAACCAAAAACACCAAGAGAAAAAAGAACGGGAGAAAAGCACTCCAAAACAGAACAGAGCATCCAGGAGCTCAGGGGCAATATCACATGGTCTAACATTCTAATGTACCATATAATTGGAATCCCAGAAAAAAAAAGACAGAATGGGGAGAAGAAATATTGGAAGGCACATGATTGAGAGTTTTCCACAACTGGTGAAATGGAGGATGTTAAACCATGGATCCAAAAAGCTCAGAAATCCCAGGTAGGATAAACACACACATATCCTGCCTAGCCATATCATATTCAAATTTCTGAAAACCAAAGATGAAGTGAAAATCTTGAAGGCAGCCAAAGAAAAAGGCACATTATATACAGAAGCAGAGATATTAATTAGAGCAGACTTCTAGTCAGAAACCTGGCGAGCCAGAACACAATGAATAACATCTTTAAAGTGCTGAAAGAAAAGAAAGTCTGTCAATTCAGAATAGACTTTAAGTGAAAAACTGACACAAGAAACAAAGAAGGATATTAAATAATGATAAAGGGTCAGTCATCTAGGAAGGTAGAACAATTGCTTATGCACCTAATAACATCAGAGCACCTAAATATATAAAGCAAACATTGACAGAACTGAAGGGAGAAATAGACAGCAATACAAAAATAGTTGAAGATTTAGTACTCCACTTTCAATAATGGACAGAACATCCAGACAGAAAATCAATAAGGAAACGTTGGACTTGGATTATACTTTAGACCAAATGGAACTAAAGTCATATACAGAACATTCCATCCAACAGCAGCAGAATACACATTCTTATCAAGTGTGCACAGAACTTTCTCCAGGACAGATCACATGTTAGGTTACAAATCAAGTCTTACAAAACTTAAGAAGACTGAAATCATACTGAGTATTTATTCTGATCAAATGGAATGAAACTGGAAATCAATAGCAGAAGGAAAACTGGAAAATTCACAAATATGTGCAAATTAAACAACATACTCTTCAACAACCAAAGGGTGAAGAAAAAATTTAAAAAGGAAATTAGAAAATATCCCAATACAAATGAAAACAAAATGCAACATACCAAAATGTATTGGATGCAGCAAAAGCAGTACTAAGAGGGAAATTTATTGTGATACATGCCTACATTAAAAAAGAAGAAAGATCTCAAACAATGCAACTTTACACCTTATTATGGAGCTAGAAAACTTCTTAAGATTCCTTAGTCTTTAGAACAGACTAAACTCAAAGTTAGCAGAAGGAAGAAAATTATACAGATTAGAGCAGAAATAAGTGAAATAGAAAACAGAAAAACAATAGAAAATCAGTGAAACCAAGAGTAGTTTTTTTTTTTTAAAAATTAACGCTTAGCTAGCTAAGAAAAAAGGAGAGAAGGGTAAATTAATAAAATCAGAAATGAAAGAGGAGACATTATAATTGATGCCACAGAAATAAAAACAATAATGAGATTACTATGAAAAACTATATGCCAAAAAACCCAGATAACCTAGAATAATTGGATAAATTCCTAGAAACATGCAGCCTATCAAGACTAAATCATGAAGACGTAGAAAGTCTGAACAAGCCTATAACTAGTATGGAGATTGAATCAGGAATCAAAAACCTCCCAACAAGGAAAAGCCTAGGATCAGATGCCTTCACTGGTGAATTCTACCGAATTAAGGAAGAGTTAATGCCAAGCCTTTTCAAACTTTTCCAAAAAATTGAAGAGGAGAGAATATTTCCAAACTTATTTTTTGAGGCCAGTATTACCCTGATACCACAGCCAGACAAAGACACCATAAGAAAAAACTACAGGCCAATATCCCTGATGAATATAGGAGGAAAATCCTCAACAAAATACCAGCAAACTAAATCCAACAGTACATTAAAAGGATCATACAGCATGAACAAGTGGGATTTATCCCTGGGATGCCAGGATGGTTCAACGTACAAAAATCAATGTGGTGCAGTACATTAACAGAATACATCTCAATAGATGCAGAAAAAGCATATAACGAAATTCAACACCCTTATGCAAATACAACACAAAATGGTTTAAAGTCTTAAACATAAGATATGAAACTGTAAAACTCCTAGAAAAAACATAGGGGAAGAGTTTTATGACATTGGTCTTGGCAATGATTTCATGGATATGACACCAAGAGCACAGGCAGCAAAAGCAAAAATAGACAAGTAGAACTATATCAAACTTAAAAAAAAAGCTTCTGTACGGCAAACGAAACAATCAACATATGGAAAAGGAAACCTATGGAATGGCAGAAAATATTTGCAAACCATATATCTGATAAGAGTTTAATCTCCAAAATATGTAAGAAACTCCTACAGCTCAATAGCAAAACAAACAAACAACCAAACCCCACCTAATAACCCAATTAAAAATTAGTTAAGGGGCTTCCCTGGTGGCGCGATGGTTAAGAATCCGCCTGCCAATGCAGGGGACACGGGTTCGAGCCCTGGTCTGGGAAGATCCCACATGCCACGGAGCAACTAAGCCCATGTGCCTGCACTAAAGCCTGCACGCCTAGAGCCCATGCTTCGCAACAAGAGAAGCCCCGCAACGAAGAACAGCCCCCGCTTGCCGCAACTAGAGAAAGGCTGTGCGTATCAACAAAGATCCAGTGCAGCCAAAAATAAATAAATAAAATTTATAAAAAAAAATAGTTAAGGACTTAAATAGACATTGCTCCAAAGACTACAAATGGCTAACAGATACAAAGACTACAAATGGCTAACAGATACAAAGACTACAAATGGCTAACAGATACATGAAAAAATGTACACCATCACTAATTATCAGAGAAATGCAAATCAAAACCATAATAAGATATCATTTCACACCTGTCAGGATGGCTATTATAAAAAATAACAAAAAACAACAAGTGCTGGTGAGACTGTGAAAAAAATTGGAACCCTTATGCACTGTTGGTGGGAATGCAAAATGGTGCAGTCACTATGGAAAACAATATGGAGGTTCTTTGAAAAATTAAAAATAGAACTACTGTATTATTTAACAGTCCCACTTCTGGGTATTTATTCAGAAGAATTGAAATCAGGATTTCAAAGAAATGTTAGCACTCCTGTGTTCATTACAGCACTATTTCCAATAGCTGTGATACAATCTAAATATGCATCAACAGATGAATGGATAAAGAAAATGTATTATATACGTACAATGAATTATTCAGACTTTAAAACGAGGAAATTCTGCAATATGCAACAACATGGATGAATCTTGAAGACATTATGCTGAGTGAAATAAGCCAGTGACAGAAAGACAAATACTGCAAGATTACACTTATATGAGATATTTTTGTACTTTTTTTTTTTTTTTTTTTTTTTTGGGGAAGCACGAACCCGTGTCCCCCGCATCAGCAGGCGGACCCTCAACCACCGCGCCACCAGGGAAGCCCTATGAGATATTTAAAATAGTAAAATTCATAGAAACAAAGATTGGAATGGTGGTTGCCAGTGGCTGAGAGAAAGGAGGCTTGGGGAGTTACTAATCAACGGACATACAGTTGCATTAAGCAAGATGAATACATTTTAGAGTTCTTTTGAACAACATTGTACCTGTGGTCAACAATATTGTACATTTAAAAATTTAAGAGGGTAGTTAAAAAAAATTTAACAGGGTAGATTTCATGTTGAGTGTTCTTACGACAATTAAATAAAAGTTAGAAAAGGGGAAAAAAGATAACTTCTTTGTTATGTATATTTTACCACAGTATAAGATAAAAGAGGAAATCAAGATTTTTCAAGAGGATACAAAATAAATGGACAGAAATCTCTGGCATTCTTATACACTAATGATGAAAAATCTGAAAGTGAAATTAAGAAAACACTCCCATTTACCATGGCAACAAAAAGAATAAAATATCTAGGAATAAACCTACATAAGGAGATAAAAGACCTGTATGCAGAAAATAAGACACTGATGAAAGAAATTAAAGATGATACAAATAGCTGGAGAGATATACCATGTTCTTGGATTGGAAGAATCAACATTGTGAAAAATGAGTCTACTACCCAAAACAATCTACAGATCCAATGCAATCCCTATCAAACTACCACTGGTATTTTTCACAGAGCTAGAACAAAAAATGTCACACTTTGTATGGAAACACAAAAGACCCCGAATAGCCAAAGAAATCTTGAGAATGAAAAACGGAGCTGATCAGAATGAAAAGAATGAAAAAAATAGTGACAGCAATACTTCATAGTTAATGTGATTAGACAAGGTTCAAGCCATGTCCTCAGAGTTTAGAAATTAAAATTATTCAAGGAGCATAATCATTAAGGATAATCACATACAGGAATAATAATATTAAACTTAATAACAACAGTAGCTAACATTTATTTAGTATGTGTTATGGACCCAACACTATGATGAATGCATTAGCAAACACTTTTTTGTAAGGGACGGTAAATATTTTTGGCTTTGCAGGCCACATACACTTTCTTTTGCATATTACTCTTAGTTTTTTGGTTTGATGGTTTGGTTTTGTTTTTACATACTTTTTAAAGCGTAAAAACTATTCTTAGCCTGAGGACTATACAAAAAGCGTCTGCAGGCTGAATTTGGCCTTGGCCTGTAGTTTGCCTATGCCTGGTCTTAACGTTGAGTTTTTGACCCAGCACATGTGACTACTTAACAAAATTCAAACCAGTTGTATATCCCTGAAAAGTTTGTAGAAAAGACCAAAGCCAAATGTAAGTTGAAATTTAATTGTCATATTTCCATGGCTTTTGTGGCTATAGAAAGGATACTATCACAACATTAATGAAATAATTTAAATCATCTACCACCCTAGCACTGTAACCAAGTTCGTATTACTTTCCAATCCTGGCCTTCATGCAGCATATTTTAAGGACACTAACTTTTAATGTATTTTCAGCATGTAAAAATAACTTCAGCATTCCTATTTTTAAAATCTTATCATTTTTTATGATCTAATAGAATGTTAAAATTTTTATCAGTTGGATTCCAATCATGCAGCTTCATCAGAGCTGTCACTTTTTTTTTTCTTCTCTAATCACATAACATTTGAGCAGCTTTTTTCAGCCAATGATTATAAGGCAAGAGAGAATAGAGTTCCACAGAGGAGAGTCCTGTAAAAAAAGAGCACGTGAGGATTGAGAATGTCAAAAAAGGTGGGAATGGGGTGGGATAGAATAGTCAAAATGGTGCACTTCATACCTAAAAGATCAATTTCTATTTAAGATTTTGTTCAACTTTTGGCCTTCCGTGTCTTTCTTGTTTTTGGTTTTGTTTGTGCAGTTACTTGTAGCTTCTTTATTATTTCTCCTAAGACTGGTGCTGATGTACTTTATTACCACTCTTCCTTTTCTTTACCTTCCTGTCTCCAGCAGTTTTCTCTACTATGGCAAGGTTGTATCTCCCTTCCCATCTTAGATCTTTTCATTTGCCCATTACCCTTCCCAAATACTTTAACTATTTTGTGAATGAAGATACATTTTCTAATTTAAGAAACAAATGAAAACTCCACTATACCCTATGTTGTGGTCTGGGGCTCTTGGGGGTCCCTGAGACCCTTTCAGAGAGTCCTTGGAGTCACAGCTATTTTCATAATAATGCTAAGAATTATTTACCTTTCTAACTTTCTTGAATTAATACATGTTTTATTACAAGTTTATCCATTTTAATTTCTAATATGGTAGATATTTATTGATATCCCATATAAACAAAAGCTTTTAAAATCCTTAATTATTTTTAGCAGTGTAAAGGCATCCTGAGACCAAAAAGTTTGAGAATGACTGATGTATCCTATCCTATCAGCAAACATTGATTAAGCACCTTTGTATTTTCAGGCAGAGTTCTAGTCCCTTGGAATAAGTGGCAGAACTTTCCCTCAAACATCTCACAGTTTAAAAAGGGAGAGGTTGGTAAAAAGGTACAAACTTTCATGTTTAAGATGAGGGACTTCCCTGGTGGGGCAGTGGTTAAGAATCCACCTGTCAATGCAGGGGACACGGGTTCAAGCCCTGGTCCGGGAAGATCCCACATGCCACGGAGCAACTAAGCCTGTGTGCCACAACTACTGAGGCTGCTCTCTGGAGCCCGCGAGCTACAACTGCTGAGCTTGCAAGCCACAACTACTGAAGCCCGTGAGCCTAGAGCCCGTGCTCCGCAACATGAGGAAGCCACTACAATGAGAAACCTGCACACCTCAATAAAGAGTAACCCCTGCTCACCACAACTAGAGAAAGCCTGCACGCAGCAACAAAGACCCAACACAGCCAAAAATAAATAATAATTAATTAATAAAAAAAGATGAATAAAGTCTGAAGATCTAATGCAAAACATGGTGACGGTAGTTGATAACACTGTATTGTATAATTAAATTTGCTAAGAGAGTAGTACTTACATTTTCTCTCTCATACACACTCAAAAAGTGAGGTGGTAGATATGTTAATTAATTAGGTGGGGGCCTCCTTTCATAATGTATATGTATATCAAACCAACCCTATGTACACTTTAAATATCTTACAATTTCATATATCAGTTATACTTCAGTGAAGCTGAAAAAAAGAAGCACCTCACAGTGTAGCGGAGAAGACAGATTCCTCAAGGAATAAGTATAGTTGGAGGCAGTAAGTGCAGAGATAATCATATATCATGGGAATCCAGAGGGAAGGACACTTAACTAATCATAATTATGGTGATGGTTGTAGAAGGGATCAGTGAGAAGCTGGAACCATATCTGTTAAGCCTTCCCAGAGGAGTTGACCACTGAACCACTGATTTTACAAATCAGAATGAGTTAGCTAGGTGGAGGACTGTGATAGGCATTCTCAAGGAAGCAGCAGGAGCCAGGGAATGGAAACAAAGAAGAGTGCAGTGTGTGCCGGCAAACACAGCCAGTCTGTGTTATTGTGTGTTGGGTGGGTCTCAGGGAAGAGTGGAGCAGAGGCTAGAGGTGGCAGCTAGAGGCTAGAGAGATCTTAGCCATTTTTGGCCTGTTAGGAGTTTGGATTCCATCTTTAGAAGGAAAGGACCTTTTTAATTTTTTTAAGCACATATTCAGTTTTAATGCTTCTTTCTATACTTGAAGAGTTTGGTTTATTATAACAATATTAGCTAATTATTGAGCGTCAGGTTAACTTCTGAATATTTCACATATATCAACACTTTACAGTCATCCTCATTTTACATATGAGAAAATGAAAGCTCAAAGAGGTTAAGGATACATAGCCATCTAGAGGGTGAAATGATAAATTTAAGTCCAGGCAGCCTTGCTCCAGAATTGGCACTCTTCACCGGTATGCTGTCGCACCTCTTGTATAAAAGAAAAGGAGAAAGGGTAAAGTTCTGAGAGGTGAACGGCTGGTTACAAAACTGTTCTCAAAAATGAAAACTAGCTCTGTGAATGTGCTAAAAACTACCGAAGTGTGCAGTTTGAAGGGATGAAATTTATAGTTGTGTGAGTTATATCTCAATAAAGGAAGATCCTTATGTTGAGATGCATAGAGCTTTTATAGATACAACTCAGATAATAAGTCTCTGGCTTATATTCTAATAATAAAGCCCTTTTATTAACATTCGTTGATAGACATTTAGCAAATGGGATCTTAATAGGCTTCTGTGACAATAACCCCTTGGGAGCTTCAAATGCAGGTTATGAGGTATATGTGTAAATTGGGTCACAGCCCCTACTTGGTTATATGTGGAAATTCAAAGGTTTCTGCAGTGAATGTGTATGAAATAAGCTTATTCCATATTGTGAGTTTGTCCTTCTGCTTACTTTTATACTACTAACCTTCCAGTGCATTCTCTGCCTTGTGTTGTCCATATATGGATTTATGTTTTTGCTTTAAAATCAACGGCTAATGTCTTTTGATGTTTGCTTGTAAATATTGGTTTCTCATAGGCTCTGTGATACCTTGAAACAATAGGCGGAAAAATAAGCTTTAGTACCTACTTGTTTTACTACAAATTGAAAAACATTTTTGCAAGTTTACTATCTTTCTTTGGCAAGCACTTAACTTAATTTTTCTGTGGAACAAATTTAACCATAACTTTAAAAAACACAGTAATAAGCTTAATAGGAAGGAATTGTGTGGTAAATATTCACCATCCATTTAGTTCTAATGGGCAGTAATGTTAACATATTTTCTTGTTAAAGCTAATGAATGTAAAAAGTATTTCCATTTTTTGAAAGGCTAAATTGAGAACTGCTAGAGCTAAGTAGGATAGCCAGGAAAGCAGAATGACAGGCAACACATAAATAGTGGAAAGATGAACCAATCTTAAATTCCTCAACTCAGTAATAAATGACAAAACATGTTAGCAAATCTGCATCTTTTTTAAATTTTTGCAGCCATTTAAATCTAACTCTTAACAGTTTCTTACAACTAGCACATTTGTTTTTTAAGACATCTTGCTTTTCAGACCTTTGAAATAATTTGAGTGATAGGCTCTTGCCTAATGTATATCGTAGTAATAGTGGTATTGATATGAATGTTTTAGCAACATTATTCATAATAGCCAAAAAGTAGAAACAACCCGAATGTCCATCAACTGAGAAACTGGGTAAATAAAATGTGGCATATCCATACAATGGAGTACTATTTGGCAATATAAAGAAATACACGTTGCAACATGGATGAGCCTTGAAAGCATCGTGCTAAATGAGAGAAACCAGTCACAAAAGACTACATACTGTATGATTCTATTTGTATGAAATGTCCAGTATAGGCAAATCCATGGAGACAGGAAGTAGATTAATGGTTGTCTGGGGCTGAGGGAGAGTGGAGCTGGGAAATGGGTATGACTGCTGATGGGTGTGGGGCTTCTTCTTGGGATGATGAAAATGTTCTAAAACTGATGGTGGTAAAGGTTGCACAACCCTGTGTATATACTTAAACCCACTGAATTATATACACTTCAAATGAGTGAATTAGTCTGAGTTATATCTAAATAAAGCTGTTTGATCTGTCTATTCATCTATCTCTATCTCAACAGTTAGAGCGATAACTTGAAGATTGAAAAGTTTGAAAATGCATGTTGTGAGGGGAGGTAGAAAGCCACAGACTATATAAAGTACAGAATATGTCTAATCAAAATTATTCCATAAAACTGCTTCATAATTTGAATTAGAAGGACGTTTTTCCCCTTGGAAGGTAAAAAACCCCTATATCTTGTGGTCATTTTATTACTATTTAATTCCTATTTTCTCTCTTTCTGGGGGAACTTTGGACTCTGACAGGTCTATGTTGATCTGACAAGGTCTCAGAGACTAGCACTGTTGCAGCAGTGGATACCCGAGCTGGCTCTTTTCCTAAGGCTATACTGGCATTTGGGCAAGTGACATGCGGACAATGAATGCAATATATCAGCCACAGAGAGGTTTTTCTTTCTGAGTGACCATATGTGTCTTCTTGCCCTAGCCAGGTCTCTCTTTCTTGGACAACAGAAGGAAAGCCTCCCAACCATAACTGCTGGGATTCTCTTCTATCCCTCTCCCAGTGTCCCAGGGTATGAGGGTAGGCACAGCATTTGTTCCAAAGTCATCATCTCCTTTTGTCCATTTCCCTTCATTCCTTTTAGGTCTCCAAGCCTTGGACCAAAAGATTGTGATTGATGAGCTTTCTGACTTTTTTACTCTTTCAGGCACACACAGTGGACAGCTGGGAGCCCAGCCAGGTTCTCTGTCCAGTTGCTTGTCTAAGTGATCCCCAAGTGAGTCAGTGAGCCCTTAAGTCCAACTCTAACCATCCATTTGATTAGTGGAGTGGGTAGGCTGTGGACTGGAAATGCTTTTCAACTCTTACAAAGCACCTTTAAATTCTTTTTTGTCCTCAAGACAGAATGAAAGTTTACTTGGGAGTTTCTGGAAAGTCTCTTATCTTCAAACAAACAAGCAAATAAGTAAAAACTACGTTTCATTTCAAGCTAGGTAAATTTCTTCCTTTCCTTTTCCTATCAAAAAGTAGTCTTCATTTTCTTACCCTGATTTCTCCATGGCTCTTTCAATTTAGCTTTTATTTCTATTGATTTGCTAAATCTGTTTACCAGAAATAACATTCTTATAAATTGAGGACCTCCTTCACGCCAAAATCCCCAATCTGCATTCTACTTGACATTAGTGATAACATCCAGACGACTCCCTCCTTCTCAGAACTCTCTCTTCCTTTGACTGGAACTCAACTGATGCTTATTGGATTCAATAACATTTCCTCACACTGAAGCATCGAGGCTTACTTCTTACTTTTCAGCTGATCCATCTTTGTCTCTTGCAATGAACTATGTATTTCTCTCATCCCCTAACTGGAGTATTCTCTTAAGGCTCTACATGTGGGTGCATGACCAACTGCATCTGGTTTAAATCTAGACCTTGTGGTCCAGGGTAGTGGGTGTGTCCAACAGGTTAAAGGTACCTGCAAAGAATGGATAATGGTGCCAAGTGGACTGCTTCTTCCATTGAGTGTGATGTGGCAAGCACTATAAAGATCGATTAACAAGGCTTTTCAACAAGTCAGTATCACAAAGCTTTTCAGCCCTAAAGTACCTTAAGCCAGGGTTCTCTAGACTTTAGAGAGCTCAGAATCACTAATGGTAATGGTTTAAAATAGAATTCTGGACCCTCTCCAAACCTGTGATTCATGCTCTCTTGAAGTGGCTCCCAGGAATCTGCATTTTTTAAAAAGCATCCAAATGATGCTGATGCACTTGTTCCATTCATCATTCTCAGAGCAAGCAATGCCACAATCCCCTTTCCTTTATTTATTTATTTATTTATTTATCTTTGGCTGTGTTGGGTCTTCGTTTCTGTGCGAGGGCTTTCTCTAGTTGTGGCAAGCGGGGGCCACTCTTCATCACGGTACGCGGGCCTCTCACTGTTGCGGCCTCTCTTGTTGTGGAGCACAAGCTCCAGATGCGCAGGCTCAGCAGTTGTGGCTCACGGGCCCAGCCGCTCTGCGGCATGTGGGATCCTCCCAGACCAGGGCTCGAACCCGTGTCCCCTGCATTGGCAGGCAGATTCTCAACCACTGCGCCACCAGGGAAGCCCCACAATCCCCTTTCCTTTAGTTATAGGCTACATCCCTAGAGAATAAGGAGGAGCTAATAGTAATTTGCAAAATATGGTATAAGTTGCCTAGGACCTGGAATATATCTATTTCTGAAATAACACAGTACTCACCACCTTATATTTCTTCATCCTCACCCTGGGAACAAGTACATTCATTGCCATTCTTTATAGTGAAGATCTAAAGAGAGCAGGCATACCAGTTCTATCAGTCTATTTCTACCTTCACAGGAGTTTCAGAATCATCTGTAAAAGGCCTGGAATCCAGAAGCACCCAAGAGAATTAGCAACAAGAAATATATAGTAAGTAGGTTAGTTAATGAGGTTATGGTGTTAGTGTTGTTTCACATCGTTTAAGATACTCCACTATGCCTATATTTGGGGGAAAACATGTATATCCTCTAACATTCTGACTTGATTTGGTTTGATTTCCAACACTGCCCACTATCTACAAGATTTCTCTGTGCTCCCCTTCCTGGGGGAAAGCCCCACGGAGTTATATGTATAGCTGCTTGGTCACAAAGCTGGCTTCTCCAGCTTGGCAGTGCAAGGCCTGAAGAACTAGTTTATTTACAGCTGCAGGAACTAGTTCTCTGGTCTAGACCCTTTAGTCTAACAAGTAGAAAGAATCCAGAAATATCAGGGTTCTGTCCCTTCAGCAAATTCTTTGGGAGGTAGACTCTCAACGTCAGAAGTCAAAGTGCCTGTGGTTCACATCTGCCTTTGGAGATACCAGCTCCTCACGTGGTGTCTCATTGACATCGTTGTCACTTTCTTTTGTTACAAGAGACCTTGGGTGTGATGTGAGGTCACTAAGATGAATAATGTAGGAGTGGTTTTTAGTTCAGAGGAGCAACTTGTCAACAGCTTGTATTTTTATTATTTTATTTTTTAACATCTTTATTGGAGAATAATTGCTTTACAATGGTGTGTTACTTTCTGCTGTATAACAAAGTGAATCAGCTATAAGTATGCATATATCCCCATATCTCCTCCCTCTTGCATCCCCCTCTCCCCCTCCCTATCCCCCCGCTCTAGGTGGTCACAAAGCACTGAGCCGATCACCCTGTGCTATGCGGCTGCTTCCCACTAGCTATCAATTTTTTTTTTTTTTGTAGTACGCGGGCCGCTCACCGCTATGGCCTCTCCCGTTGCGGAGCACAGGCTGCGGACGCGCAGGCTCAGCAGCCGTGGCTCACGGGCCCAGCCGCTCCGCGGCATGTGGGATCTTCCCGGACCGGGGCACGAACCCGTGTCCCCTGCATCGGCAGGCGGACTCTCAACCATTGCG
>NW_020175821.1:249525-363893 GCF_003031525.2 Neophocaena asiaeorientalis asiaeorientalis
TTTTTTGTTCTTCTTTCTCTAATTGCTTTAGGTGCTAGGTTAGGTTTTTTATTTGAGATGTTTCCTGTTTCTTACGTTAGGTTTGTATTGCTATAAACTTCCCTCTTAGAACTGTTTTTGCTGCATCCCATAGGTTTTGGGTCGTCGTGTCTCCATTGTCATTTGTTCCTAGGTATTTTTTGATTTCCTCTTTGATTTCTTCAGTGATCACTTCGTTATTAAGTAGTGTATTGTTTAGCCTCCATGTGTTTGTATTTTTTACAGATCTTTTCCTGTAATTGATATCTAGTCTTATAGTGTTGTGGTCGGAAAAGATACTTGATACGACTTCAGTTTTCTTAAATTTACCAAGGCTTGATTTGTGACCCACGATATGATCTATCCTGGAGAATGTTTCATGAGCACTTGAGAAAAATGTGTATTGTGTTGTTTTTGGATAGAATGTCCCATAAATATCAATTAAGTCCATCTTGTTTAATGTATCATTTAAAGCTTGTGTTTCCTTCTTTATTTTCATTTTGGGTGATCTGTCCCTTGGTGAAAGTGGGGTGTTAAAGTCCCCTACTATGATTGTGTTACTGTCGATTTCCCCTTTTATGGCTGTTAGTATTTGCCTTATGTTTTGAGGTGCTCCTATGTTGGGTGCATAAATATTTACGATTGTTATATCTTCTTCTTGGATTGATCCCTTGATCATTATGTAGTGTCCTTCTTTGTCTCTTGTAATAGTCTTTGTTTTAAAGTCCATTTTGTCTGATATGAGAATTGCTACTCCACCTTTCTTTTGATTTCCATTGCATGGAATATCTTCTTCCATCCCCTCACTTTCAGTCTGTATGTGTCCCTAGGTCTGAAGTGGGTCTGTTGTAGACAGCATATATACGGGTCTTGTTTTTGTATTCATTCAGGCAGTCTGTGTCTCTTGGTTGGAGCATTTAATCCATTTACATTTAAGGTAATTATCGATATGTATGTTCCTATTACCATTTTCTTAATTGTTTTGGGTTTGTTATTGTAGGTCCTTTCCTTCTGTTGTGTTTCCTGCCTAGAGAAGTTCCTTTAGCATTTGTTGTAATAATGTCATATTTTTGTTATCTGACTACTGTCCTGCTCTACTTTAATAGATACATCAAGGAGGTGGAAAGCAGTCCACTTCTCTTCATCTGCAAAGCAAGCACCTTTACTATAAATAGCAAATAGTTGTTTTAGAAACTCAAAAGATAATTTTTTACCATCTTTATTGGAGTATAATTGCTTTACAATAGTGTGTTAGTTTCTGCAATATACCAAAGTGAATCAGCTATACATATACATATATCCCCATATCTTGTATAAAGTTTTGTTTTGCATGGTTTGTAGACTTGTTGGGAAAAGGTGGCTTTGTCTAATTATGCCTGATATGTAGACTAATTACTCTAATATGTGATTTTTAAAGGAATTAAATGCATGTACAAAAATGTAAGCAGTAAGGTATGGAGTAGGGTCTCCCTTTAAGTCACAGTTGTGACTGGGTCTCTTTATGAGGCATCAGAAATATCAATCAGATGACCATGGGTGAGGATATGACACATTTGCAGTTGGGGTTCACAGGCATCCAACTCTGTGAGTGAAGGGAGACCCAAGGCCCTGGCAGAAGCTACCTCCTGGACTGTTTTTCTGTTGTTGTCTCCTTTTGAAGAGAATATGCTTTCTGTTCAGTGAAGAGTCAAGTGACCAGGGAGAGTCACACACATTGGCGTTGAAGCTTAGACTTTTTATTTTGTCTCTTTTTTTTGTTACTCTGAACTTTTGGTAGTGTGACGTTTCTTTTTTTGGCTGCTTTAGGCATCTGGCTCCCGCTGATGCACATACCACAGGGTCAGGCCAGGTCTATACTGCTGCAGGGCCTTTCTCCTGTACTTTAAGAACATGACATTTTACATCAGGATGCAGTATACATGTCATTCAAAGGCCATGCCGCAGCTCCTGGAACACAAAGACTCACTGAGTTTGCCATGGTTGCATGCAAATATTTGATAAGTCAAATGCCTGTCTGAAACAGTTTGTTAGGCTGTGGTTGGAGGAAAACAAGAACAAGCTAAAATCAGTTGTTTGGGAGGAATATTTGGCATGGTTTCTCTGCAGTTGGGCAAACATAATTTGTCCGTGTACTCAGCTGGGCGCACAGTAGCAGTACTTCTTTCCACAGAAGGAATTTGCACACATTAGACAAGTTACTGGTCTGAATCTCCAGGACATACATAGATCATTCCCATATGTGTATTTGTTTGTACACACACTTGTATATTATCTTAATATATAGCGTTGAAAGCAGAGCCTCCCCTGGGCTGCCTTGCGTTCTTCAGAGAGCCTCCTTGTAGTTGACACTTGCAGCACCTTATATTTCTTCCAGAGTGAGTACACGTGTCAGGCTGCTGGGTGCTCTGCTTCTCATCTGCCTGACCTGGACACTTTCATAGCCATGTCATTCCAGCAGTTCAGATCTGACCTCGAGGAAGTCTTACGGCCCTATCCCTCCCCTTAGGTTTACTGTATGCTCACTCATCAACCTTGGCAAAGTGGATTTTACCATCAGAAGTATCCATTTATTTTAGAGAAGAGGGTAGTTTTATTGGACTTCTTGTTCTCTCACTAGCTTTTGTGGAGAGAAAAAAGAATCCCGTGTTCCATAAACTAAAATGATAGCATTATAATTTTGTATAAAATTGTCCATGATTTAATTAACGATTATCAGTACGTCTGTGAATAAACTCCTCTTTACATCCGTCCTTTACTTTTTGGCGGCTGACTCACTATCACGTTTTTTTGTACTTTCCAAAGCAGACCCCACACTTTGTGGTCTGGAGCCCCATAATCACAAGATGTGACAAGGGTCACTCACTATCATCCCTCCTTCTTACTGTCTCTTTTCTTGCTTCTGACGTTTCCCAGGGAGTAGTAGACATGTGGAAAACACAGTGCCGACTGTTTGCACAGTGACCTTAAGCACATTTGCGGTTTATGAAATGGGCTGATCAAGGACTGCCCTTTTGAAAACTCCCTTCTACAAAATTTATTTCAAAGAAATATACGACTAATTAATTCTTCAATAGTACGCTGGGGAATCTGCTTCAGTATTTTTAAAGTGTACATACAGGAAAAGTGCTGCATGTGTGATCAAATAGATCACCTTGAGTTGGAATCATGGACATGATTTACTCTCACATTTATGGATGGCATGTTGGTCAGCCTTCCTGGGGTCTGTTTTGGGTTGAGGTGGGCTGTCAAGGCCGGGCCATACCCCGTCAGGGCTGCTTCTGGGGGCAGCATACAGTTGGAGGGGCTAGGGCAAGAAGGGGAGAACCTAAAGGGGCAGGTCGTTTATTATGGGTTTCCAGTCAGCTACGCCAGGAGGAACAAGGTAGCTGAACTCTGGGAAAGCTCCAGAGCCTTGTTGCAGGAGGGTGCATTTGGAGAGGAGCCAGAGGGTTTAATGAAGGTCAGAAAATGTGAGCCAGAGGGACGATGAAGTACAAAGGGGAGTCAAAGCCTGGTTCAGCAACATCTGACAGGGCCTTCCTCTTGAATGTGAAGCTCAGGGGTCATTCTTAAAGTCTTGCTAAACTCTTTGGGGAAACTGAATCCTCTGGGGATGTTCATTATACAGAGTCCTCAGCCTGTTTCTCAGAGATTCTGACTTAGTAGGTCTGAGATGGGCTTCTGGAATCTGTGTTTACCAGGGTTCCAGGTGAGTCTTATGATTGGGTAATTTGAGGAAACACTCTGCAGCTAGACTACATTCATTTTGTTAGATGGCTGTGCTGGCTAGCTCCTCAGGGGTCCAACGAGTGATGAACAGTGAATCACTGCATCATGGTAATATGAAATCTGTGGATGTGATAATTCCATTGATGCTTTCTAAAGAGGCCATTTCAATGTGTCCCTCAATGAATTTTCCTAGAACTGTTTATTAGCCCACTTGAAATTTGTTAGATGAACTTGGTCTGATTAAAGACAGGAAAAATGGCTTCTCTGTACTCATGGCCCCTTCATGTTCCAAAATGTCTTTCAGAATATTCATGTCCATGTATCAGCAACTCAGAGTGAATACTAGCTGTAAAATGAAACAGGAATCATAGGCTTTGGATTTACATCGTGGACATAAAACTTCTAAATATGTGTAGCCTAAAATAATTTGTGCTATAGTCAAAATAAAATGTTGAATGGAATGGAAAATAAACCTCTTAGCGTTCTGTACACTGATGGTGGACAACTTGTGAGTTGTAGGAGCTTGATTAACACTGGAGGGTTTCCAACACACTGGTAAGTGGGAATTTTGTGGCTCAGTACAATGTTTATGTCTTAGTTAGGACTAGCTGGCTATAGGTGTCTGAAAGAAACTTGAGCTAGCCTTAGCAGAAAGAGGGGTTTATTATAAGGATACAGGGGTTGGAAGACCCAAGAACAAGAGAGCAGATACTGCAACTAGGGAACAAATAGGAAGCCAGCACAGACCTAAGGGGTTCTTGTGTTCCTTCTTCCTATGCTTTTATTTGCACATCTGCTTCTTTCTTATCTATGTATAGACCTAATTTCTCTGCACCACTGTCCATTTGGTAGAAAAAGGACTACCTGATAGTACCCAAGTTACTGTATTATCCCTGTTACAGTTCCAGCCTCATGGAGACCTTCCTTGACTTTCTCATGGTTCTTACTCCAGAGCCTCAGGAGAGGAAATCTGATTGGCCTGGCTTTAGTCAGTGTGCATCCCTGGGCTCATGGTACATCCAAGGCTGCCAGAGTCCATATATCTCTGGAAATATGGAATGGAATGTAGAAATGCGATCCCTGAGAAAGGAAGATCCTTGTGATGTGACCTGCTCACCCCAAAACACAACTACTGCCAATATATATTGTTGAAGATTTCTGTGATTTTTTTTTCCAGTGGGGCTGGATTATATTGCTCCATTAAGATATCAGCATGGTGGCAGATATCAGCATGGTGGCAGATATCAGCATTGCTTCTCTTCTGTGCTTTTGCATACGCTAACAAATTTAGTCATTCCTGCCCTTCTTCACCTGACTGACCCCTATTCATGTTCAACTTTCATATTACATAACTCTTTTCAGGAGAAGAACTCATCAGTCAGTTTTCCTTGCTTCCGTATGCCCCTCCCTTCCCTTATCCCTGATGAGATAAAGTATTTTTGGCCTGAAGGATGAAAGGAAAAAGAGTTTAGAAAATGTACATATCCTTGAAAATGAGCCCTAGGCCCTGTACTTCCTATCTAATTTGTACAAGTTTCCATGCTGATAAAAGAGAGCAAGACAGGGCTACAAGTAATACACGATTCCTATAACATGAAGCAAAATGGAAGTTCCAGAAGAACAATATAGGAGGAGATAACATTAGGATATAGGGTCAGTGAAAGACTTTATGAAGGAGATTTCACTTGGGACAGGCCTTGAAATACAAGTTGACTTGCTGGAGGTTGAGGTAGGAGGAGAGAGAGGATTCTAGGTACAGAGGTCAGAATAAACAAGAGCATAGATGTAGCAAAATTCAAGGTGTGCAAAGCTCATTTCACTAGAACAGAGGGTAAAGGTGCATTAGGAGAGTAATCTAGAAAGGGTCACTTAGAAAGGGTTTCCTTTTTTGGGCAATGGGGAGCCATTGACAGATTTTGGACAGAAGAATTACATCATTAGAATATGTGAGGTCAAAAACCTGTGTGCTTTTTTGTCTGAATCTTTGGAGTCTAGCATTGTATCTGATACAGAGAATGTGTGCTTAATAAATATTTGCGAATACAGGAATGATCAGAACCATATTTTAGCAGCATTAATCTAGCAGTACCAGATGGAGTTATAGGGGAAGACTGGGAACTGCAGGAGCAGTTTGGAGGTGAATAAAGTAGTTTGCATGAGAGTTAATGAAGACCTCTCAGCTAGAACAGAAAGGATGGAGGCTTCCTGTGAGATACTGTGGAGGTAGAATCTGAACGACCAGAGATACACACCAGAGGGAAGAGACCCTTTCAATTAAGGGACTGGATTCCTAAAGAGATTGAGGACCACACAAAACCTACATATTACTGTTTTATGAGAGAAAAATATGAAATATTTTATTCACCTGACTTTTTTTTTTTTTTGGCGGTATGCGGGCCTCTCACTGCTGTGGCCTCTCCCGTTGCGGAGCACAGGCTCCGTACGCACAGGCTCAGTGGCCATGGCTCACGGGCCCAGCCGCTCCGTGGCATGTGGGATCTTCCCGGACCGGGGCACGAACCCGTATCCCCTGCATTGGCAGGCAGACTCTCAACCACTGCACCACCAGGGAAGCCCCTATTCACCTGACTTTTTAAATTAAAAGTTGAGAACATTAAACCTAGACCAATCAGAAGCGATTTTTTAAAACTATACACTTCAAGGTCTGCCTCTTTCCCATCCTTGTGTCGTCATACAGTACGGCTCTCTGTTGATGTTCCATGGAGGAGGCCTGAACTTTATCCTAAAAATCTTTCATACATGGGCCCTCTTTGTATTTTCCCCTTCTCCTGTTGACTGAGGGGGAACAGGAGAGAGGGGAGGAGGGGCTCAGGCCGCACACTGTTCTAAAGAAAAATAGCACAAAAACTGCCAGTCAAAAGAGAAAACTTCCTGTGGACAGAAGGAAATTAAGAGTTCGAGCTGGCCTAGGGTTTCCTTTCTCCAACAACAAAGTTTGTGGAAAAATGAGTCTTTACTGAAACAGCCACCCTTTTTATAGGGGTAGAGGTTGTAAACCTCCTAAAGATACCCTTCTGGAGTTTAGCACTGTAGGGCGCTTTCAATCACCGATTCCCATTTTTTCCCCCTCTTAAAGTCTTGTTCACATTCATATGCTGTGATTTATCTTCTTCCAGAGCCACTTGTGTTCAGGAAGGAGGAGGTAAATTACTAAGAGAAGCATTCATTAAGGATTGTATCATAAGCCCTCTGCTAGGTAGTGGTGATGACGAGTCAGTTGTTCTGGTTTCTTGCACTTGAGGAATTTATAACCCTGGTTAAGGAAACAGGGGAAAAAAAAAAATGTATATATATATATGAAGTAAGTAATATTACAAAGCATATACTAAGTGCCAAATAAGCCTGATTTCATACTGTTTGCTTCATAAATGGATCAGAACCACCAGTCAAGTACACCGCACCACTTAAGTGGATTTAATTTATCATTTTCTTCTCCTTAAGAAAAACACTTAAGGATTTCCTAAAGATCTCATTGAGAGAGAAAATCATGTTTGACAAATTAAATAGAATACAATTATTAATAGCTTACCGTTGCTGTAAATTGATCTCAATGGCTTGGGACTTGAATTATGAAACAGGTTCTTTGATTTATGTTGTAACTCCGTTGCCAAATGTTTCCATAGTTACAGTGCTCTTTGTGCAAGGTCCCGGAGCTGGTTGTGTTAGATAGTCTCAAATTGTCCATTTTCTCAGTTTGCATATTTGCAGTCTGTAGCAATGGAAAGAATTCAGTAGTTGTGCTAGGGATTCATAGTGCTGTTTTTAAAAATTTAAAACAAGGAGGGTAGAGTGATTAAAATATAGCACTTTCTTTGGAAATGAGTACAATAAGACTTAAAGACGCACATCTTCAGGGGAAAATTGCAGTTATTCATCTCTCTGGTAATTCAGAGAAGGCTTCCACTGCATTTTGTCTTTGGTAAAAAAGTATCTTGAGCGGGCTGAGCTGGCTGTTGTGGCTAAATATTGTATGTGATGAAATATAGTTACACGTCAAAGTGTAAAATCTGGCTATGATACACATAACTAATGCTGGTAACACATGTGGGGCATCTAAAGTGAGAAGTACTCAGTTATTTTTTTTATGTCATCTCAATAATTTTACAGGTGAGCCTTCTGAAGCTCTAAGAGAGGAGTTAACTTGCTTATTTATGGCCTTGCAGCTCAGAGGTGGGATCTAAAAGTGTCCACTGGTGTGTCTGACGTTCACCAATACCACAGATTTTCAGATTCCTGGCATTGCCATAGTCTGCCTCTGGCTTTAACTCCAGAATAGCTGAGTTTCACGTGGAGACTGGAGTAGTTCCCTAACTCACAAATTTAGTTCAAGTAAAGTAAGTGATGGAGGTGAGTGTTCATGTGAGCCTGTGTGCATGCATACACACACTCATGTGTACACTGCTGAGGGACAGTGTAGGCAGTCTTTGCTGTGCTCTCTCTTTAAGATGAAAGGAAGAAGGTTGGAAGACAAAATTTCATTAGGCCCTTAGGTCTAATCAGCTACTTTCTCATCTCTGTAGACTTATAATATGCACTTCTGATGTCTTGACTTAGCTGGCTGCATGCACTGTGGACATCCTCCAATGAAGGTGTTGCTATTCCTTACATCCCAATTATTTTCCTTCTGCCTGCTCTGACTGCTGAAAGCTACCCCAATAAAATGCCACCTGTTAGGAAGTGATCAACTTTTTAAAGGACAAACAAGAGCATGCCTGTTTATCTCCTGGGATCTCTGGTATTGACAAGGAATGGTCAGTTCCACATTACATATAAACTTATAACCATTGTAATAGCTTTATGTCGGCTTTTTTCTTTCTTATTTTACATAGAAGAATGGACCCACACAGAAACATTTCAAAGCATGTCTGAAATTGTGAAGTAGGTTAGCTGAGGGCAAAAATAAATGTGGGAAATATAGGTAGATCTGGAGTCCCAGAGGCACTGCCTTTCTTTTCCTTGTTTATACATTCTTTCTGTTATATCAGACAGCCAGCTTTTATTTTCTCTAGAATTCTATCTCTGAGTTTTTATTATAAGTATACATATAAAAATAGAATTAATATGAAAGTTTATCTACAATATCAGGTGGATCAAGTATCCATTTGCTTTTTTACACTAAGGGATTCCTTGAATAAGCCATTTTGATTGGCCATTTTCAGGAGAAAACCACTACTCTACTGAGTGGTAGAGCTTAATGGTTTAAAGGGGTAGGGCCTTGAAGTCAGACAGAACAGGATTCAAATCCCACCTCTGACAGTGCTGCTGTGTGACTTCAGGGAAGCTAGTTAACCTTTCTGAACCTCAGGTTTCTCTTTTGTAAAACAAAGATAATAGTAGATCTTGTTTCCCAGAGTTTCTGTAACAGTGAAAGGTCATGCATAGTGCCTGGCCTGTGATATGGAATGAATAAACGGTAGCTGTTAGAGTCATTTTCCCTCCTTAACTCTAGTCCTCAGTACCTCTAGGACTCAGTACCTCTAGTCCTCCTTAACTCTAGTCCTCAGTACCTCTCTGGACACATAGGTTTTGAAGAAAGGAAGAAGATAACAAGCTAGAAGGGATGACCTGGAATAGTTGGTGCCACTCAGAGGTGTGCAAGTAGAATCAGACTTGTGGAAGAAGAATCAGGGCATCATTTCTCTCTTTCAAGTCCCAATATTGAACCGAAAAATACTTAGGTAAGGGAGTATTATACTTATCCTGGAGTGGCCTTAAAATGATTGAATTCTTACCACGTATTTATGATTCCACTTATATGAAATGTCCAGAATAGACAAATCTGTAGAGACAAAGTAGCTGAGGAGTTGCTTAGGGCTGGTGGGGAGAGGGTTAGAGGGAAGTGGGGAATGACTGCTAGTGGGCGCAAGGTTTCTTTTTGGGGTGATGAAAAATATTCTAGAATTGATTATGGTGATAATTGCACAACTCTGTGAATACACTAAAAATCATTGAATTGTATACTTTAAAATTAATTGTATGGTATGTGAATTGTATCTCAATAAATTTGTTTAAGAAATTGTTAGATTCTTCCCTGTTTTGTCAACTAGAATTCAAGTTCAGGTGGGGAAATTGAGGAAAAGCCACTTGAAAGGTCATACAGGTAGTAGATAGCAGAGTCAAAGTTCAATGTAGCTCCAAAACCTGCACTTAAGTAGAGAATGGACTTGAGGACACGGGGAGGGGGAAGGGTAAGCTGGGACGAAGTGAGAGAATAGTGTTGACATATATACACTACCAAATGTAAAATAGCTAGTGGGAAGCAGCTGCATGGCACAGGGAGATCAGCTTGCTGCTTTGTGACCACCTAGAGGGGTGGGATAGAGAGGGTGGGAGGGAGACACAAGAGGAAGGAAGTATGTGGATGTATGTATATGTATAGCTGATTCACTTTGTTATAAAGGAGAAACTAACACACCATTGTAAAGCAATTATACTCCATTAAAGATGTTAAAAAAAATCAATAAACTCTATTTTGTCTGATATGAGAATTGCTACTCCAGCTTTCTTTTGACTTCCATTTGCATGGAATATCTTTTTCCATCCCCTCACTTTCAGTCTGTGTCCCTAGGTCTGAAGCGTTTCTATTGTAGACAGCATATATACAGGTCTTGTTTTTGTATCCATTCAACCAGTCTATGTCTTTTGGTTGGAGCATTTAATCCTTTTACATTTAAGGTAATTATCAATATGTATGTTCCTATTACCTTTTTCTTAATTGTTTTGGATTTGTTTTTGTAGGTCTTTTCCTTCTCTTGTGTTTCCTGCCTAGAGAAGTTCCTTTAGCATTTGTTGTAAAGCTGGTTTGGTGGTGCTGAATTCTCTTAACTTTTGCTTGTCTGTAAAAGTTTTAATTTCTCTTTTGAATCTGAATGAGATCCTTGCTGGTAGAGTAATCTTGGTTGTAGGTTTTTCCCTTTCATCACTTTAAATATGTCCTGCCACTCCCTTGTGGCTTGCAGAGTTTCTGCTGAAAGGTCAGCTGTTAACCTTATGGGGATTCCCTTGTATGTTATTTGTTGCTTTACCCTTGCTGCTTTTAATATTTTTTCTTTGTATTTAGTTTTTGATAGTTTGATTAATATGTGTCTTGGTGTGTTTCTCCTTAGATTTATCCTGTATGAGACTCTCTGTGCTTCCTGGACTTGATTGACTATTTCTTTTCCCATGTTAGGGAAGTTTTCAACTATAATCTCTTCAAATATTTTCTCAGACCCTTTCTTTTTCTCTTCTTCTGGGACCTCCATAATTCAAATGTTAGTGTGTTTAATGTTGTCCCAGAGATCTCAGACTGTCCTCAGTTCTTTTCATTCTTTTTTCTTTATTCTGCTCTGTGGTAGTTATTTCCACTATTTTATCTTCCAGGTCATTTATCCTTTCTTCTGCCTCAGTTATTCTGCTATTGATTCCTTCTAGAGAATTTTAAATTTCATTTATTGTGTTGGTCATCATTGTCTGTTTGTTCTTTAGTTCTTCTAGGTCCTTGTTAAGGGTTTCTTGTGTTTTCTCCATTGTATTTCCAAGATTTTGGATCATCTATACTATCATTACTCTGAATTCTTTTTCAGGTAGACTGCCTGTATCCTCTTCATTTGTTTTGTATGGTGGGTTTTTACCTTGCTCCTTCATCTGCTGCATATTTCTCTGTCTTCTCATTTTTTTTTAACTTACTATGTTTGGTGTCTCCTTTTCGCAGGCTGCAGGTTCATAGTTCCCATTGTTTTTGGTTCTGCCCACAGTGGGTGAGGTTGGTTCAGTGGCTTGTGGAGGGGACTGGTGCCTGTGTTCTGGTGGATGAGGCTGGATCTTGTCTTTCCTGGTGCACAGGGCCTTGTCTAGTGGTGTGTTTGGGGGTGTCTGTGAGCTTAGTATGATTTTAGGCAGCCTCTCTACTAATGGGTGGGGTTGTGTTCCTGACTTGCTAGTTGTTTGGCATAGCGTGTCCAGCACTGTACTTACTGGCCGTTGGATGGAGCTGGGTCTTAGCATTGAGATGGAGATCTCTGGGAGAGCTCTCGCTGATTGATATTACATGGAGCCGGGAGGTCTCTGGTGATCCAATGTCCTGAACTCGGCTCTCCCACCTCAGAGGCTCAGCCCTGACACCCCGCCCGGAGCACCAAGACCCTGTCAGCCACACGGCTCAGAAGAAAACTTTTATTTCCCTTTTCCTTCCTGCTTCATCTAGTTTCACTTGCTCATAGGGTGCAACATAGAGGGCTCGGACCCAGCACTTCAGACCAGAGTTCCTAGTGCAAAACGGCTGCGCCTGGCACCTCAGGTCAGTGGGCGTGTGAGGAAGTGCTGCGCATAACACTCTTTAATCATTTTCAAATGTACAATTCAGTGGCATTAAGTACATTTACAGTGTTGTGCAACCACCACCATTATCTAGTTCTAGAACATTTTCATCACCCCCAAAGGACACTCCGTATTCATTAAGCAGTCACTCCCTGTTCTGTCCGACCCAGGCAACCACTAGTCTGCTTTCTGTCTCTATGGATTCACCCATCCTGGGTATTTCGTATAACGGAATCATACAATATGTAACCTTTGGTATCTGGCATCTTTCACTTTGCATAATGTTTTCAAGACTCATCCACATTGTAGCATGTATTAGTACGTCGTTCCTTTTTATAGCTGAATAATATGCCATTATATGAATATACCACATTTTGTTTATCCATTAATCTATTGATAGGCATTTGGATCCTTTCCACGTTTTGGCTCTTGTGACTATAAGCATTCATGCACAAGTATTTGTTGGAACACCTCTTTTTAGTTCATTTACGTATACACCTAGGAGTGGAATTGCTGTGTCATATGGTAATGTTATATTTAGTTTATTGAGGAACCTTTAGTATCCCTTTAGTCATGTTAAGATATTGTATAACCCATAAAGATATTGCTACTTGTATTATAATTAAACACCTCCCTTTCTTTCCTAGAGCTAATTGGTCAGCAGGGCCTCTCAATTCTACCTCTGAAACTCCTTTTCTCAACTTCACTTAAGCCATCAGACTCTTAATGTATCTTACCAGACCAACTGATGATTGTGTGACTTGAGCAAGTTATTTATCCTCTCTGTCTCAGTTTCATTATTGATGAAATGTGGAATAATCTCTATATAGAGTTATAATAATTGAGATAATACATGTAAAGCTCTTTATGCTGTCACATTAGGACTCAGTGAATGGTAGCTGTTATCAGTAGTCTTCTGACTTGTCTTTCTTCCTCAAGTTTGGTTTCCTCAGATCCGTTAGCCATATTGCTGCCAGAATAATTTTCCTAAAATGCAAATTTGATCATGTCGCTTCCCTGCTATTTTCAGCTTTATTGAGGTATAATTGATAAATATTACTTTATGTCACAACTCTCTTTGTCTACAAGATAAAGTGCAGACTCCTTAGCTTGATTAAAGACCATATTATTTGGCTTCTCCTGTCCTGTGTGGACCCTTATATTTTCAAGACTATTGTCTGCACACCCACCATCCACAGGGTTTCCAGAGCAACAGATCATTTATTTACTCTTCTGTTTTCTTCGCTTAATGTTCTGTTTTGGTCTCTGACGAGTTTCCTTATTTTCTTGAAAACTTAGCTATATATTTAAAAGTATCTTTGCTAAATTTTATTCTGAGTTTCACTGAGCTATGTTGGAGGAAGCTTTTCAGGTTCACTCTATTGTCATAAATAAAAAGTCCTTTTCATAGTTCTAGTCTCATCTCCTATCTGTCCCATTTGCCTTCATACAGGACTCCTCTGGGACTAGAACTGAGGTTAATTCATCTTTATGTGCCTAGGGTCTGGAACACAGTGGTTATATAATATCTCTTTAGTGAATTAATGTGTATTCTCCAGGCTACAATGTTTATTTGGAAGACTTTTTCACTTTTAAAAATTCACAACAAACTAATGGCTGCAGTTGTTAAATAATGATCTATATAAATGCCAGCTGCTAAGTGAAGTTTGTGCATATGGGAACATTTCCCAGTAGCTGTATTAGACTTCGAAGGGTACATGTCTTCGTACTCAGATCACAGGCATTTATGTATCCTGATCCCGGGATGTGGTTTACGCATGCTGCTTCCCCAGATTGTGTACTGTAGTCACACTCTTTTAGCAGAATTATATTTATAATTTTTATGTGAGTGACGGCCTCTGAGTTTTATAACTCATGGAAGTATTCTTAGTGTTGCTGTCAGTTATTCACTAAGGACATAACAGCAATTAATGTCTCAGGTTTCTATAGTTCTTTTTAAAAACTTTATAGAGGTATAACAAATATCATACAATTCATGCATTTAAAGCGTACCATTCAGTGTCTTTTAGTATATTCACTGAGTTGTGCAGCCATCACCACAAGCAATTTTAGAACATTTTTATGCTCCCCTGAAAAGAATCCTTGTACCTATTTTTAGTCTCTTCTTCCCTCAGCCTGCAAACCACTAATCTACTTGCCGTCTGTATTTGCCTATTGTGGACATTTCATAGAAATGAATTCATGCAAAATGTGGCTTTTTGTGTCTGGCTTCTTTTACTTAGCATGTTTGAAAGAGTCATCCATGTTGTAGCATGTATCAGTTCACTTTTGAGGCTAAATAATATTCCACTGTATGAATATTCTACATTTTGTTTACCCATTCATCCATTAATGGCTATTTAAGTTGTTTCTACTTTTTATTTTTTTTAATTTTTAAATTTTGGCTGCGTTGGGTCTTCAGTGCTGTGTGTGGGCTTTCTGTAGTTGAGGTGAGCGGGGGCTGCTCTTCATTGCGGTGCGGGGGCTTCTCATTGCGGTGGTTTCTCTTGTCATGGAGCATGGGCTCTAAGTGAGTAGGCTTCAGTCGTTGTGGCTCAGGGGCTCAGCAGTTGTGGGGGCTGAGCACAGGCTTAGCCTGTGGGCTTGGGGTCTCTAGAGCACAGGCTCAGTAGTTGTGGCACATGGGCTCTGTTGCTCCATGCCTGGTGGGATCTTCCCGGACCAGGGATCGAACCCATGTCCCCTGCATTGGCAGGCGGATTCTTAACCACTGTGCCACCAAGGAAGTCCTTGTTTCTACTTTTTAGCTCATATAAATAATGCTGCTGTGAACATTTGTGTAAAGTTTTTTTTTCTGTGTGTGGATATATATTTTCATTTCTCTTGTGTATATACTTGGGAATAGAATTGCTGGGTCATATGATACCTCTTTGTTTAACCATTTTAGGAGCTGCCCGACTGTTTTTCATAGGTCTTTTAACTTAAGAAAATAATAAGTACATCTACTGATTTATCTTTATAATATCTTAGATATTTAAAAAAATTGTTCTCCTCTCCATTTTAGAAATGAGAAAACCGGGGCACAGGAAATGGAACTTGTTTGCCAGAGGTCACACAGCTAATAAGAGTCATGTCTTCTAACACCTGTAGTGGCCATCTTTCTCTTTGTGTTTCTCAGCTGCTATCTGTATCTGGCTGCAACTATAAGGTGGGGGAAACAGAGCTGGATAGCAATGCATTACAAATATTAAAAAGTATAAACCTCATAAGTTAATATGATCTTAGTTATGTTAATAGAAACATCCAAATACATGTTTGAAAGAAGGGAAGATATAATCCTTTTGTCTTTAGCACTTAACTGTCCCATGGCTAAAATGTTAGTTTCCATCTGGGATGACATACATTAAGACAGGTACTGTCAACCTGGAGTTCATTCAGAGAAGAGCAGCCAATGAAAGGCTTCAACACTATGATATAGGAATAAAGGCTATATTCTCCAGTGATTGGCATGGAGAAGAGAGAAGACTTATAAGAACATGATAGCTGTGGGAATTCCCTGGCGGTCCAGTGGTTAGGACTCTGCGCTCTCAGTGCTGAGGGCCTGGGTTCATTCCCTGGTCAGGGAACTAAAATCCCGTGCCGAGGGCCTGGGTTCATTCCCTGGTCAGGGAACTAAAATCCCACAAGCTACACGGCGTGGCCAAAAACAGCAACAACAAAAATTCTGAAGTGCTGGGGGGTCAGGAACACCATTCAATCCTCAATAAAGGTCATTATAAAAAAAAAAAAAGAATGTGTTAGCTTCCTTCAGATTAGAAGATCTGTCATGTGAAACATTTGGAAAAAGGTTGAGAGCTGTGCTATCTTGCCCCAGAGGGAAGAAGCAGGAAGTTTCAAGGAGATAGATTTATTCCAACATTTATATCTGAATTCATATCAGAATAATTTCTGACAGTTGGAGTTAATTGCAAATGAATTGGGCCGCCTTAGGAGTTCTTGTAATTCTCCATCAATAATAGTATCCAAACAGGAGCAAGATGACTGCTAGTAGGGAATTCTGCAATGGTGATCCAGCATCCTGTGGGTTGTCTTAGATCATTTTTGAGGTTCCTTTCAACCAAGAGAAACTGGTTCTTTTATGTCTGAGAAGACAAAGGTAGAGGAAGTTAACTACAGCCTGGAAAACGGTGGGCAAGTATAAGGTAAAGATGGGTATATTATCATTCTCTTGGAATTTGGTAGCCAAATCATAGAATTTTAGAGCAGTGAAGGACCTCATTGATCAGTTTGGCTATGCCTCATTATTATATAGATGGGGATACAGATACAGAGATTATTCACCATACTCATGGTCAAATACTCAATTACTGGCAGAGTCTGGACTAGAATCCATGTTATTTAAAAATAAATAAAATTTTTTTAATTAAAAATAATAAAATAAATGAGAATTATTCATTTCAACAATTAAAAGAAAACACAAATAACTTGATAAAAATACCAACAAATCCAAGACTAGATTATGACAAGATCCTTAATGTATTATTAATGAAAGCTAGGTATGTTCAGAATGTCTTTCTAACCTTTTGAGGACAAGATCAAAGAGTGAATGACAAGCTTTACCACAAAACTCACCCTGATGCCGCTGTCAGAGAGAAGACATTGAACTGAATGAACCATTGATTTGACACAGTATGGCCCTTTAAACTGTGTTCTATGTCTTTGTGTTTTTTCTGTCTTTGCCTTTATCATTGTTTTTGAATGTCTTATTATTTTCCTAGTTTGATCCCACCAATCTTGTTTTATTCCAGGTTCACCTTTTTCTGAGTGTCTTGAGTGTGTAACACACACAACAAATGCATTAAACAGCAAAGGATTCAAAACTTCTAACATTGATAACAGTAAAGCATTCAAGAACAGTGAAATAAAAACAATGGGGAAAAAATCTTGGGCTCAGCTGAAGCCCTGCTAGGAGCATGCCAGCCAGTTATGAGGCCTGTGCAGGACGACTGAAGTGGTCAGGTTACAGGTAGATGTGCCAGACTATGGATAGACAGCAGTTCTGTCCCCCAAATTTAAATACATAGCCTGAAAGTATTGTAACAATTAGTAACCTTGTAAGACTGTCATGAGAAATGAAATCTAATCTTGATCATTTTTTAAAATATATTAAGAGGAGTTTATCAAATAAATTTTTTTCCTTAAAATGGATGCTGTTTAGGGTACTGGGGACATCTTGATTCTCTTCTGCTCTTCCCTGTGGGATTTCATATCCTAATCTTTCCCATAGCATCCTAAAGAGAGTATTAGGATAGTTTGCATATTTCCAGGTCTCTTTTCACTGTTTGTTATCACAGGAAATATCCTGTGATACTTATACATGTCCACTGAGGCCCAAAGGTAAAAGAAGGGCATTTTAATCCGTCTTTTAAAGCATATGATCAGAAAGTGTTTGAGAAGCCTGTTATGAATTATGAACATTTTCAGTAAGTCATTGACAAACTATCTTCAGCCACCAAATCCTGTGAAATTTAGTTTCATAATTGCGTCACACTCTTTGATACTCCTGTTGGAGTCAGTATTTACTGGGGAAAACACTAACTTAATTGCCAAACTTTCTCTCGCCTCCTTTCAGCACACCTGCAAAGTGCTTATCATAATGGGGATTACGCTTGTTCCAAACGCTTGTTCCAAGGAGAAGCTCTCCTTTTGAATTAGCCAATTAGCCAGTGTTTCATATCTTATCTTTCATTCCCACACCTATGAATTTTTTCCCTCCAAGTACCGACACTTATCTGTGAGCTTGTAAATTGAAAAGTATGTATTCCTTTGCTAGACATCTCATCACTGCATAATATGACCTTCAGCTATGCTTTCAGGAAGTGATTATTTATGTCTGGGTAAAAAAAATCTGCAGGCTGTATGTGGAAACAGATTAAAAAAAAAATTTTTTTTTACAGAAACCTCCCATCTTACAGTGTTTCTTTTCATATGAAACAACATAATCTTCAACAGAAATAAAAGAACACTGGAATGAGATTTGTGCAAAGCATGTTTCTGAAAAGTTAGCACATTTAGCTGTCAGTTATGGACAAAATCACCAGAGATAAAAGCACTGATCCCTCCAGGGAGGAGGACTGATTGTTACACAGCAAGAATCCTGGCTGACCCAGCATGGTTAAGTGAGGAAATCTCACCACCAGAAAAGTCACCCGAGAATACTTTTTTATTTTTTTAACATCTTTACTGGAGTATAATTGCTTTACAGTGGTGTGTTAGTTTCTGCTTTATAACAAAGTGGATCAGCTATACATATACATATATCCCTATATCCTCTCCCTCTTGTGTCTCCCTCTCACTCTCCCTGTCCCACCCCTCTAGGTGGACACAAAGCACCGAGCTGATCCACCTGAGAGTACTTTTAAAAAATGCACTTGTTTGGTTTTGCCATTTCAGACTTATTCTTGATTGGTGGATAGAGTGTTTTTGAAGGAGATTTGCTGCAACCTTGAAAGTCACTTTCCTTGCCTCTGTTCTGATGTGGGCTCATGGAGGAAGGGGCCCTTGACTTTGTTTTATAGAGTTAACATGAGCAAGAGAAAACTGGATGAAACTTTGATCAGTCTTAAGAATGACCATTTATGAAAATGAATAGTTTTATTGTCCCCATAGTACCAAGAAAATGAAAGAATTAATGGGAAAAGCAGGTTTTAGAGTAATTTCAAAGCCTACTGCCATTTTGCAGATAATGAAAGACCTTAGGATATTGGTGTTGATGTTTTGGGTTCACTTTCCTTCCTCATTGTCCTCTGAGGCTGTATATATGCAGCAGATGGACCAGATTGTGGCACAGCTGACCTATTAATTTTGACCATATTCATTATTGGAAACTTTCATTGGTTGTGCTGCAATTCACATCAGCCATTAAGATGGCCAAAAGTAATGGATTTTTCAATGCCTTACAAGCCATTCAATTATGGCACCAACAGACGGACAAAATGTCAGTTCAGAATTTTATTTGAGAAGGGATATAAATCAGTGTGAGTCATACTAATAATTTTTTTTATTAATCCTCTGAGTTCCAAAGCAAAGAGAAAGAATCTCAAACGATCTTAGTAAATGTGAAATACATTATAAGTAAAGGAATGACCAAGTTCATTTTTGTATGTGAAAGAATATAACTAGTGACATCTTTGTGTTTATTATTACTGGCTTATTGCTAGAGTCCACCTAACAATCTCTTTGTTTCCTGGAACAGATGATCTCAGATCTCTTAAAGAATCACAATACTGATTTGCCTTTTGATGTGTAGAACAGTGAATTTCGAGGTTATACATCCTTTCCCAAGTTCATAGTTGAGGATTTTAAGCAGTCAGTAAAGGCAGAACATTAAAGGAGAGAAAATCCAGAACAAGCTGTTCAAAACTAATCAGTAGGAAATTATGTAAACTTAATTAACTAGGGCATCAAGGGAAGGGCTATGGAGTATAATGAAATATTTTTGAAATCAGGCAAAGCAGCCAAACTAAAACAAGGTTAGCTGAAGTTAGTTGAAGTGTTTCCAAAAGGAAGGGAGGGAATATCCTCTCTGCAAAAGGAGCACTGCTTGACCTTGTGCCTTATTTTTGGCTGTGAAACTCTGTGCCAGGATTCTCAAGAAGGGGTGGATGTACAAGGAGAGTCTGGAGCTGAGTGAACCAAAAAAGGGGAAATTCCTGGCTTGTACTTTTTATTGAATGATATTCATGCAGTAAAATGGGTTCTGAAATGTAGACTTTATGGTCCAGCTGTAAACCTCTGACCTTCCATTTACAAATAAGCCAAAATGATTAGCCAGGATTTAGAAGAAATCTGTATATTTCAGGTGTAAGTAGGCCAGATGGAGAAAGACTGAAGGTTCTGTCTAGTGCTCAGATTCAGTTCAGTTTTTTTTTTTAAAGGGAAAATTTATTTATTTTTGGCTGTGTTGGGTCTTCGTTTGTGTGCGAGGGCTTTCTCTAGTTGTGGCAAGCGGAGACCACTCTTCATCGCGGTGCGCGGGCCTCTCACTATCGCGGCCTCTCTTGTTGCAGAGCACAGGCTCCAGGCGTGCAGGCTCAGTAGTTGTGGCTCACAGGCCTAGTTGCTCCGCAGCATTGGAACTGTGAGGTACCATTGACATGGATGTGCTATAACCTGTCATCCTTGGCTTATAGATCTCCCCAGGGGAAATGTTCCAGGACAGTGAGCAAAAGAAATGTTTTCTGGGGAAAGAATCAGGGCAAGAGCATTGTGATTTCAGACGTCACAATTTTTCCCTCTAGCAGTCTATATCCAAGAGCAAATCTATGCCAGCCAAGCAGATGAATCTGGCATTTCTGAATATATGTGATGGCTGGAATTAAGATTTCTGGTGAAAGCTATGGGCCTCTATCAGATACCCCTTTCTGGACATCTCAGACTGAGAGATGACTGGAAGAGGGATTGTTTTACACCCAGAGACCAGGAAACTTCTATTCTTATTCATAGAGCTTTTCATTTTTCTGAGTGTTTCCCTCTGCCTGTCAGGCCTTGTGTTCTCACAAATTCCTGCCCTCACACCAGGGGAGGGAATAATTGAATTTAGATAGTTGGTTTTTGAGTTGGACCAATACTTTCCATATGGAACTTCCATAGAAGAAATGGGTCAAATAGAGGACATGCAGGGGAAGCACCTCTGAATGCTCACATGGACACATACATATTTGTTTTGATATGTTAGAACCTATGTAAAAGGAAAGTACTGTCTAAAATAAGAGGATAGTGTTCTATAGTCATATCATCATTTGAGTATTTATCACTGAATGTTTTTAAAAATAAATTTATTTATTATTTCATTTATATATTGTTTCTGGCCTCATTGGGTCTTTGTTGCTGCGCGCGAGCTTTTCTCTGCGTGACAAGTGGGGGCTACTCTTTGTTGCAGCGCGTGGGCTTCTCATTGTGGTGGCTTCCCTTGTTGCAGAGCATGGGCTCTAGGCATGTGGGCTTCAGTAGTTGTGGCACATGGGCTCAGTAGTTGTGGCTCATGGGCTCTAGAGCGCAGGCTCTGTAGTTGTGGCACATGGGCTTAGCTGCTCTGCGGCATGCGGGATCTTCCTGGACCAGGGACCGAGCCCATGTCGCCTGTACTGGCAGGTGGATTCTCAACCACTGCACCACCAGGGAAGCCCTGAATGTTTTTTTATTAAAAGTTTCAAAAAGCAGATTGAGTCAGAGCTCACTTAAATTAAGAGGGGAAACACTTGTTCTTTTATGATGCTTAAACTCTATATTTGCAAATAGAGGATTAAGAAACATATCCTTTAATATATGTAATAAACTACAACTATTCAAGGGTTGAACAGCATTTTGTTGGAAGCAATTTATTTTCCATTAAAACTGACACCACTTAGAATTTGCATTTTGAGGTCTACTTGTCTAAGACCTCATTTCTATCCTATACTTTAAAATTGTTGCTCTCCCAGCCAGGGAAATGATGTTTTCTGGGCCTGTGTATGATGGCTCTGTACCAAACCAGCAATGTGTAGTAACCTTCCAAGGCCTGTGTGGTTTTTAGAGATTTATTATATAGAGGGAAGAAACAAGCATGTTCTATTTTATACTATTTAGGAACTAAGAATCACTCTTTTCCCTCAGGATTCACTTGCACTGAGGCCTAGACAGAGAAAATCTGGCTCTTTGTCATCCTGAACTGCCCCAGTCCTTGCTTTAGCTTGTAGCCTACAGCCTCAGGAGGGACCCCAATACTCCATTTCCTTGGTGTTTGAGGTATAAGTTCTAGATTTCTGAAATGTACACCTAGGAATTCCTGGTGATGGCATAAAAGCTGACATCATTATGAAAAGTGGGCAGGAGGTATTGTGCCCTTTGTGAGGAAGTTTAAAATTTCTTATATCCTACCTACAATTAAGGGGGGAATCATAAATTAAAACACCACACCACCAACAACCAACTTCCCCATTAACAAATAAATAGACTTCCTATACCACAATTGGAAGACACCTAATAGATCATCCCCTTTATTAGACTGTGGCCGTGGGCTTCTCAATGTTATCCTTGTAATACTAAGGCCTAGAGGAAAACCTGGTACAGGTAAATAAACAATAAATATTAGCTGAAAGAATAATTCAGTGACCTAGCTCTGTGATTTGCACTTTTTTCTTTGCAAAGATCTTTTAAATTAATTTTGTTTCCCATGGCCTCCAAATTTTGAAAGATTTCCTGCTCTGCATTAGGTAATAATTTATTTGTTTTCTAATTTTATTGACCAAAGCCAACCAGGATTTCTGGTCAACGTGAGAAAATCATGGTAAGTTAGGACTGTAATTCCAGCTCAGAAAAAAAGAAATTTGACATTTTAGTTAGATGATGTAACAAATAAGCTTTTTGAAATAAAAGTAACTTCCAGCCCAGTATTACTTTTTGGAAGTCTCCTCTGAGTCTGAGCATGCAGACTGAAAATTAATGATTTAGTCTAACCTACTCATTTTATAGATAAACTTGCTAAAGTGTAAGGAGTTAGGGTGAAATGATTTATGGTAAAGCCAGACTAATTGATTCCCATTTCGCAGTTTAAAGAGTCTGGTTAAGATGGGTATATAGGCTAAGGCTTAGAGAGGATATTTAGAATGAGGCCTTAAGCACCTGGCTCTTTTTTTTTTTTTTAACATCTTTATTGGAGTATAATTGCTTTACAATGGTGTGTTAGTTTCTGCTTTATAACAAAGTGAATCAGCTGTACATATACATTTATCCCCATATCTCCTCCCTCTTGCGTCTCCCTCCCATCCTCCGTATCCCACGCCTCTAGGTGGTCACAAAGCACCGAGCTGATCTCCCTGTGCTATACAGCTGCTTCCCACTACACTTGGCTCTTTTTTATGAATAATTTTTGGATTGTGCTGATTAAAATAGGTTACAGATAGAATCTCATTTTAATACACACTTTATTATCTCACATCTAGTTACATATAACATAATTGCATATTTCAGTGATCTAGCTCATAGTTCATACTAATGTTTTATTGTTATGGATCACAAAGTTCTTCCAGGTTAAAATAATTCATATGAATAGATGTCATAGAGCAGCGGTCCCCAGCCTTTTTGGCATCAGGGACTGGTTTCATGAAAGACAATTTTTCCACAGACCAGGGGGAGGGATGGTTTCGGGATGATTCAAGCGCATTACATTTATTGTGCCCTTTATTTCTATTATTATTACATTGTAATATATAATGAAATAATTATACAACTCACCATAATGCAGGATCAGTGCGAGCCCTGAGCTTGTTTTCCTGCAACTAGATGGTCCGATCTGGGGGTGATGGGAGACAGTGACACCCGAAGTGTGTTGCTTATGTCCAGTCTACTCCGTAAGATGCGGCTTAATTGTCACTTGCCACTCACTGATAGGGTTTTGATATGAGTCTGCAAGCAATTGATTTATTATGGTCTCTGTTCAGTCAAACCTCCCTGCTAATGATAATCTGTATTTGCAGCCACTGCCTAGCATCACCGCCTCAGCTCCTAGATCCCTTGCATGTGCAGTTCACAGTAGGGCTCGAGCTCCTATGAGAATCTAAAGCTGCCACTGATCTGACAGGAGGTGGAGCTCAGGCGGTAATGCAAGCAATGGGGAGCGACTGTAAATACAGATGAAACTTCACTCGCTCACCCACCACTCACCACCTGCTGTGTGGCCCAGTTCCTAACAGGCCACAGACCAGTACCGGGAGTTGGGGAACCCTGTCATAGAGGACCCATTTTGTCCAAGAAGGATGTGGAAACACCCTCCTTATGGCCCCAGGAGAGGGAATTGCTTGAGGGTACATGTCATCAACTTGAGATCAGGCCAATGGCAGCCACAACATATAGACTCTTGAGAACAGTGGCATCAACCTTTGTAAAGCCTACAGAGAAAACCAGGGGTGAAACTATGCAGCGAAGCAAGGTCAAGGATTTGAAGTGGGTCAAGATTCTAGTGTCTATGTTGTTTTGCATTTTTGCTGTTATTAGCATGTCAACATGATAATAGATGGTCAGTTAAGTTTGAGTGTCAAAATTATTATTATTATTTTTGCGGTATGCAGGCCTCTCACTGTTGTGTCCCATTGCAGAGCACAGGACGCGCAGGCTCAGCGGCCATGGCTCACGGGCCCAGCCGCTCCGCAGCATGTGGGATCCTCCCAGACCGGGGCACGAACCTGTGTCCCCCGCATCGTCAGGAGGACTCCCAACCACTGCGCCACCAGGGAAGCCCCTAGTGTCAAAATTATTAATCACAAATCCCTATTCATGCAGAGAATATGAGGAAGTCATACAATGGGGAGAGAAATACCAAAATTTATCTGAAAGATGAACTCTTTACAATTTTCATGTTTTAAAATGTTATTGAGGTATAATTTATAGATAATAAAAAGCACAGATTATTATTTTTTTTGCTAGCAAAAATTTGGGACAGTTTTATCTTTGAAAGAGGCAGCATCTAGCATCCAGAATCATAGTCCAATTAATGGAATGAACATCTTCCAACCTGAACACAGTCTTTTTTTTTTTTTTTAAGGAATTCCTTTATTATTTATTTATTTTTGGCTGTGTTGGGTCTTTGTTTCTGTGCAAGGGCTTTCTCTAGTTGCGGCAAGCGGGGGCCACTCACTATTGTGGCCTCTCTTGTTGCGGAGCATAGGCTCCAGACGCGCAGGCTCAGTAGCTGTGGCTCACGGGCCCCGTTGCTCCGCGGCATGTGGGATCTTCCCAGACCAGTGCTCGAACCCGTGTTCCCTGCATTGGCAGGCAGATTCTCAACTACTGCGCCACCAGAAAAGCCCTGAACACAGTCATTTTGACGTTAGTATGACATAAAGGAATATAACACAGCAAATTCTGGAGCCCTACAAAAGCAAAAACAATGAGTGCTTGTCACTGGAAGTTTTTATAATGGAGGTAAGCAGTAACCAATTCTGAAGTTGATTAAATTGTCTGTGACAACATTTCTTTAATAAATTTTACCTTTTTCACTTCTGAAGGACAGGATAGTCTAGCGATGTTTCAAAATCCCTTATTTAATTAACAAAGGAGAATCATGCAGGCACTATTGTGACAGACAAGTAGCAGGAAGGTGCAAACATTTGCAAGGTGGTGTGGATTGGTCTCTTCTTCCACCAGGCAGTCACAACACATAAGAGGCATACCCTGCTCTTTGTTTTGAGTGTTTTATGTCACACATAGGTTTTAGAATTATTAAAAGAGAACTGATGAGGTTGATAGGTCCAAAACATGTTTTCTATCTGTTTGTACAATAAGAACTCTTAAGAAATATCTTAAAGTTAAAAAGAAAATCCAGCATTAATAGTAAGGAAGCAGTTTTTGCATATAAGCACTTGTGTGTAGTGGAATATGAAAAGATTTTTTTTTAAAGTTTTCCTAATTGTTAAGAATATGATTAGTGTACCTTCATTAAGATAATGAATGACACAATTAAGATTCAAATAAAGCTTTATGTCCTGCAATGATGGAACAAAGCTTAAAGAGATGACATTAAACAAGTAAATATAAAATCCTGAACTTAAATTCCAAAAGTCAACTCTGTGTATACAAGATGGAGACGATAGCATTTTATGGCAAAACCCCCAAAGATTTTAGTTAATTATAAGCTCACCTAAAGCAAAGTGGTAAGACAGTAGCCCCAAATGCTTATATTAAGTTACATCTAATATGGAGGAGGGAGTTTTGCAGTACACTTGACTATTGTTGCCAGAACTTTAGTATTGCGTTCCCTTCTGGGGGTTACATTTTAAGAAGGATGTCAACCAACTGAGGCATACTGGACAGATGGTGGCAAGGTAATGAGGGGACTGAAAAGTTCCCGAGAGGCCAAAGCAGAGTAACTGGGGGAAAGCATAAGTAAAATCATAGTTCTTGCCTCTGGGGAAAAAAACCTTAGAGATTATTTAATCTGGAGCTCTTACTTTTGACCTGAGGAAACTGGTTCAGAGAGCTGTGTCCTGAGTCATAGGACAAGACAGGAGCAGACTAGTTTCCAAAAGTGCTACATGATGAGAGAGCAGGTGCCAAATATGTGACATGCTGTGTGGAAGAGGGCCCAGATGTCTTTCATAGCTTGAAAAGGCAGAACCAAGACTAATGTTTGGAAGTTGAAGGAAAGATTTGAAATAAAAATAGAAGCAACAACTTCCTAGTGATTACAGATGCCTAAAATTGGAATAGATTGCCTTGAAAAGCAGTGAGCTGCCCATCACTGGATATGTTCAAGTAAAGGCTGAGAATGTTGTTGAGGTGATTCCTTCTGTGCAGGAAAGGTTGGATTACACTAGTTTATTATTATAGCCCCTTTTAATTGCTAATAAGAGCTAACATTTATTGAGTACTTATGGATTGCTATGCTCAAGTAGTGTATATGTATTATCTCGTTGAGTCTTATAATATTGATGATACATGAGGAGGCTGAGGCCCAGAGAACCACTTATTTTTGCCTATGGTCACATGGTTAGTAATTGATGAGGTGGGATTCATATCCAGGCAGTTGGGCTCCAGAGCCAGTTTTGGTAATTTCTGTGCTGCAGCTGACCCTTAACTGCAGTTCTCTGACTCCCATAAATATGTATTAGATTTATTTAGATCCTTTCTTTCATGACTTACAACATTTTTGAACGCAAGGAATCTCTCAATGAGAGGGCCCAGCTTGCATTCGGGGGTCTGGTTTCTTATGGGATTTAGTGTTATGAATGTGTCCTGCAAGCCTGTGTGCATTCACAGTCCTTGATAATAAATCCTCTGGAAACAGCCAGCCGTTTGCAGTTCCTGAGCCATTTCCGTAATGGTAGAAGTTATATTAAAGTACCATTTATCATTAAGAGAACTCATGTTCCCAAATCTACTCACTTTACATGTATTTTTAAAAATTCTCCTTAGTAGGTATTCTGATCCCTGTATTATAAATGTGAAAACTGTATGTTAGATTTTGATCAACCTGACTCCAGCCCAAACTGAACTATTTTTTAATTGAACTTTTTATTTTGAGATAATTGTAGATTCACATGCAGTTTTAAGAATTAATACAGAGATATCCAGTGTACTCATCCAATTTCCCCCAATAATACTTTGCGAACCTATAGCACAACATCACAAGGAGGATATTGACATGGATACAGTCAAGATACAGAACATTTCCATTACCACGGGGATCCCTCTTATTGCCCCTTTATTGCCACCTTCCTCTCGTCCACCCTCCTGTCCCTCACCCTTGCGACCACTAATCTATTCTCCATGTGTATAATTTTTGTCATTTTAAGAATCTCATATAAATGAAATCATACCTCATATAACCTTTTGGGATTGTTTCTCTTCACTCAGCATAATTCCTTAGAGATTCATCTAGGTTGTTGTAGTTAACAATAGTTTTCTTTTTATTGCCCAGAAATATCCATGGTGTAATGCAGTTTGTTTAACCATTACCTGTTAAAGGACATCTGGGTTGTTTCCAGTTTTCAGTACTATGAATAAAGCTGTTATAAACATTTGTGTAAAGGTTTTTGTGTGAACAGAGGTTTTCATTTCTCTGAGATAAATGTCCAGGAGTGAAATTGCTAGGTTATATGGTAGGTTGGTGTTTAGTTTTATAAGAAACTGCCAAACTGTTTCTTAGAGTGGCTGTACCATTTTACAATCCTACCAACAGTGTATAAATAACCCAGGTTCTTTGCATCTTTACCAGCATTTGGTGTTGTCATTATCTTTTATTTCATTCTGAGAGATGTGTAGTGATATCTCATTGTGGTTTTAATTTACGTTTCCCTGGTGGCTAATGATGTTGAACATCCTTTCATATGCTTATTTGCCACATGTGTATTCTCTTCAGTGAAATGTCTGTTCTTTTTTTTTTTTGGCCTGTGTCCTCATTGGATTGTTTGCATTTTTACTGTTAGGTTTTGAAAGAGCCTGAACTTTTATAGATATCCATTTCAACAATGTGCTCTTCATTACCTCTGTCATACCTGTCTTGCCAATACCCTGCTCAGGGTAACTCCCATAGCCTGACTTGTGTGACTTCTTATAGCCTGGAAAAGTTGTGGTTCCATTCTGAATATATGTAGAACAAAATACAGGTTGTCTGAACTTACAGCTGCCTAACAATCTTTTTTTCTTAGATATAATTCACATGTCATAAAATTCACCTGTTTAAATTGTACAAATAATTGATTTCTAGTATATTCACAAAGTTGTACAACTATCACACTGTGTAATTCCAGAACATTTTCATCACTGCAAAAAAGAAACCTTGTATCTATTAGCAGTCACTCTGAATTCCCCCATTCTCCCTTTCCTCCAGTCCCTGGAAACCACTAATCTACTCTCTGACCCTGTGGATTTATGTGTTTTGAACATTTAATATAAATTGAATCATATAGTATGTGCCCTTTGTGTCTGGCTTCTCTCAATTAGCATAGTGTTTTCCAGGTTCATTTTTAAGGTTCATCATGTTGTAGCAGGTATCAGTACTTCATTCCTTTTCAGGACTGAATAATACTCTACGGACACATCCCACATTTTGTTTATCCATTCATCAGTTAATAGATATTTATTTCCACTTTTCAGCTATTATGAAGAATGCTGCTGTGGACATTTGTGTACAAGTTTTTGTGTGGACATACAATTTCATTTCTTTTGAGATATACCTAGGAATGAAACTGCTATGTCATATGGTAACCCTATGTTTAACTGTTTGAGAAAATGCCAAACTCAAAATGGCTGCACTGTTTGGCATTCCCACCAGCAATGTATGAGAGTTCCAAGTTCTCTACACCTTCACCAACACTTGTTATTTTTATTACAGCCATTTGTTTTTGATTATGATCATTCTAGTGGGTGTGAGATGATACCACATTGTGATTTGCATTTCCCTAATGACTAGTGATATTGTGTATTTTCACATAGGCTTATTGGCTATTTGTAATTCTTTGGAGAAATGTCTATTCACCTCGTTTGCCCATTTTTAAATTGTTGAGTTGTAAGAGTGTTTTTTTATGTATTTTGGATGCGAGACCTTTATCAGATATAGGATTTGCAAATATTTTCTCCCGTTCTGTGGCCTGTATTTTCGCTTTCTTAATGGTGTCCTTTGAAGCACAAAGGTTGTTAATTTGGAATAAGACCATTTTAACTATTTCTCCTTTGGTCGCTTTTGCTTTTAGGTATCTTAGCAATTTTTAAACTATGTTCTTTTACTCTTTGTTATGGCCCCTTTTATCTTTTCCAAGTGCCCCCCATTCACAGCAAGTACCCTGTCTCCCTAGTTCCTTTACGCAGATGAACTTGCCTCCTTCTTTCTGAGAAGGCTGCGATTATTGGCCATAATTTCCCCAACTTCCTTTGTCTCAACTTCATAAGTTTCTATGTATTTTCACTCTCCCTCCTCTTGTCACATCCTCCTTTGAAATACAAAGTTTTGCTTTTCCTTGTTAAGATGAACACCTCCACTTGGGCTATTTCATCCTCTCCTCCCAGACTTTGATTCAATGATTGGACTCTCTCTCCTTCCTAGCGTCAATAATCTCTCCTTCTCTACTCATCTTTCTTTTCTGCCTTCATATAATCTCAGGTCTCTGTTTCCCCTTTAAAGAAAAATAAGGGAGGGGGGACGTTCCCCAGTTTTATTTTTCCTTTAACCTAACAACCTCTTTGGCTTTTCCCTTTACTTTTTTTTTTTTTTTTTTTTTTGCGGTACGCGGGCCTCTCACTGCCGTGGCCTCTCCCGCCGCGGAGCACAGGTCCCGGACGCGCAGGCTCAGCGGCCATGGCTCACGGGCCCAGCCGCTCCGCAGCACATGGGATCCTCCCGGACCGGGGCACGAACCCACGTCCCCTGCATCGGCAGGCGGACTCTCAACCACTGTGCCAACCAGGGAAGCCCTTCCCTTTACTTTTAATCTTGAGGATATTTCACCTCATCTAAAATATTGCAGTAACCTTCTCAATGGTCTCCAAGTCCCCAGTCTCCTGCTTTGACTCATCTTACGCACTTTCCATCAGATAAATCTTCCCAAAATGAAGTTCTTAATCACCTAACTCTCCAGCCTAAAAACTTCTGATGACTCATTTAATACCAAGTTATCTACAGGACTCCCCAGACTAATTTAATTCAAAGTCTTTATAACATCCTCTCAACTCTGACACATCTGGACAACTCACTCTGCCCTGAACACAGCCCCTTAGCTTCCTGCCTAATGTCTGCTCCCCAGAATACCTGTTTTCCTTACTCTTTTCCTATGAAAATTCTGTCTTTACTCAGAGGCCTGTCTTTTTTCACCATCTCATCCCCCTTCCACCAGAGGGCACTCTCTAATCTGTATACCCCTACCACACTGCAAACTTCTATGTGGCCCTGATTATTCTGCCTTGTATTATAACTCTTTAAAATAGATTGTAAGCTCTCTGAAGGCAGAGACTACTAGCTTGTCTGTCTCTGGACCTTCTCTAGTAACCAGACAGGGCTTTAGATCTGTAGGTACTGAGTAAGTATCTCTTGAATTGATGAAATTTGAATTGAAAACAAGAACCAGGGCACCCCACATCCTTGGAGAAAAATCTGGAAAAGATAAGGCAGAAAACATGAGGTAGACAGGGATTGGTGAAGCTGGGCAAGTAATTTATGCTTTAGCTTTACAGTGAATCAGAATATAAGCTCAAAACCTCATTTTTCTGAATGTCAGTTTTAAAACTGATCATTGCATAGCAGATATATTCTTTATTTTCAAAACACCAAGGGTAAAAACCATATATATATGTGCATATATAAATATGCACACACACATACACACATATATATATGTAGCAGAACCAGTTGAGAAAAATGATGTAGAGTCACTTTATGTGACAAGTTGAATAATCTGTTCAGAATCATGGCCCTAGAATTGTTAGGAAGGGTGTCATGTTCATCTCCCAATTACGGAGAAAGGAAGTAGCGAATTGCAGGAACTTTTATTCTAAGTTATTAATCTACTTATGCCTCTCTAAAGGGAGAGGTAGAAGCAACTTTCACATTTTCTTTATATCAAATTTATTGGATGAGAGAAAAAATAAATATAATTTTAAAGACTTTTAAGGAACCTTTGCTTTATCTTCAGGTAAGAGTGCTTTCCAATTTTCTACTGCTACTTTTAAGTACATTATGAGTATCCATACAGTGAAATACTATGTAGCAATTAGATATGTTTTCACAAGGAAAGATGTCCACAATATATTGTGTAAAAAGAGCAAGTCCCAGAAATATATTCAGTATTCTCCCCCTTTAGAGCCTATTAATATATAGAAGATATATTTGTAAATGTATAGAAAATTATCTGGAATAATATACACCAAGCTCTCAACCATGGTTAACTCTGGGGAAAAGACTGAGATTGAGGGAAGGAATTAAGTAGGACTTTTTATTCTACATATTTCTGTTTTATTTAAAATTATATGTGCTTTTATTTCTGTTTTGGTTGGGTTGGGTTTGTTTTTCTTGAAAAAAAAGCTTCCTAAATACAAAAATGTACAAAGATAATAATGCAAATGAGATATGTTATTTTCATACTAAAAGTGTGTATTTTATACTTACAATACACCCATGCACCAATCACCCAAAAGGAAGAAATGTACTTTTTTTAATACTTGCTTTAGAAATTTTTAAAAATTAAAATTATATGGTTGAAATCACCTATATTCTCTTCCCAATTCTATTCCTTTATTTCCCTCCCTGAGGTCAATAACTAGCCTCAATATCTGGCCATGTCAGTATCTTCAGATCTAGTTCAAACATTTTTAGTACTACAGTGGGCCCTCCATATCTGTGGGTTTCATATGTGCACATTCAATCAACTTCAGATCAAAAATATTTGCAGGGGGGAGTCCCCTGGTGGCCTAGTGGTTAGGATTCTGGACTTTCACTGCTGTGGCCTGGGTCCAATCCCTCTCAGGGAACTGAGATCCCACAAGCCATGCGGCATGGCAAAAAAAAAAAAGGGAGGGGGGAATTCCAGAAAGTTTCAAAAAGTAAAACTTGAATTTGCCTCGTGCCAGCAACTATTGAAATAGCATTTACAGTGTATTTACAACTATTTGTATATCATTTACATTGTATTAGGTGTTACAAGCAATCTAGAGATGATTTAAAGTATATGAAAGGGTGTGCGTAGATTATTTGCAAATACTATGTCATTTTATATAAGGGAAATGAGCATCCACAGATTTTGGTATTCATATGGTCCTGGAATCAATCCCCCACAGACACTGAGGGAGGAATATATATAGTATCCAGTAATATGAATATATCACAACTTATGTCACCTTCCACAGGTGGATACTTGGGTTCTTCCCATATTATTTTTTGTCTCATGGATGGTTCTTCAATGGACATCCCTGTACGTGTCCCTTTACATACCTGTGTGAGAGGTTTTCTAGGGCAGGGCTTCCCAAACTTTTTGTCTAAGTCAAAGACAGAAAAGGATTTTTGCATGGCAGACTGTGCTAAACAGATGAGAGGTAAATGGCAGGGTCTCTGGCTAAGCCCCACTGCCATCCTGAGGGCTGAAGGAGTCATTATTTAAGTATACCAGGACCATCTTACCACATCACACCTTTTGAGAAATTCTGCTCTTGGGCCTTGTCTCTCAAACTTTTATTTTATTTAAAAATTTTTATTGGAGTACAGTTGATTTACACTGTTGTGTTAGTTTCAGCTGTACAGCAAAGTGAATATACATATACATGAATATACATATACATGAATATACATATACATATACATATATACACTCTTTTTTAGATCCTTTTCCCATATAGGTCATTAAAGAGTATTGAGTAGAGCTCCCTGTGCTATACATTAGGTCCTTATTAGTTATCTATTTTATATATAGTAATGTGTATATGTCAATTCCAATCTCCCAGTTTATCCCCCCCTTTACCCCCTGATAACCATAAGCTTGTTTTTTACATCTGTGACTCTATTTCTGTTTTGTAAATAAGTTCATTTATACCATTTTTTTAGATTCCACATAAAAGTAATATCAAATGATATTTGTCTTTCTCTGTATGACTTCGCTCAGTTATGACAATCTCTAGGTCCATCCATGTTGCTGCAAATCTCAAAGTTTTAATGTGATCTTGTTAAAATGGAGATTTTGATTCTGTAGGACTGGGGTTGGGTCTGGGATTCTGTGTTTTAGGTAGTGCTAATGCTTTGAGTAACAAAGCTCTATTGCTGTGTTGTCCAGTATGATAACCACTAACCACACATAGCTATTGAACACTTGAAATGAGGTTAGTCTGAATTGAGACATGTTGTAAGTATAAAATACACACTTTTCGTATGAAAATAACATATCTCATTTGTATTTTTATATTATTACACATTGATTATTAATTTCATATTGAAATGATACTATTGTGAAATGTATTGAGTTAAAGAAAATATATTATTAAAATTAATTTTCCCTATTTCTTTTACTTTAGTTTGGCTGCTGAAACATTTTGAATTACATGTGTGGTTTGGTTTACATTTCTTTTTTTTTTCTTCCCCCCGCAAAAAAAACAAAACAAAAAACAACTAATGCCCAGGACCTACCCCCAGAAACATGGACTCATGTTTTCTTTCTTTCTCTTTCTTTCTTTCTTCCTTCCTTCTTTCCTTACTTTCTCTCTCTTTCTCTTATTTAAAAAATTTTTAATTTAATTTAATTTTTTTTTTATACAACAGGTTCTTCTTAGTCATCAGTTTAATACACATCAGTGTACACACGTCAATCCCAATCACCCAATTCATAGAAGAACATGGTATATCTATTCCTTTGTTGGTATCATCTTTAATTTCTTTCATCAGTGTCTTATAGTTTTCTGCATACAGGTCTTTTGTCTCCCTAGGTAGGTTTATTCCTAGGTATTTCATTCTTTTTGTTGCAGTGGTAAATGGGAGTGTTTCCTTAATTTCCCTTTCAGATTTTTCATCATTAGTGTATAGGAATGCAAAAGATTTCTGTGCGATAGTTTTGTATCCTGCAACTTTTCCAAATTCATTGATTAGCTCTAGTAGTTTTCTGGTGGCATTTCTCTATGAATATATCATGTCATCTGCAAACAGTGACAGTTTTATTTCTTCTCTTCCATTTTGTATTCCTTTTATTTCTTTTCCTCCTCTGATTGCTGTGGCTAGGACTTCCAAAACTATGTTTAATAATAGTGGCGAGAGTAGACATCCTTGTCTTGTTCCTGAACTAGTTGATTTGCGTATATTGAAGAATCCTTGCATCCCTGGGATAAATCCCACTTGATCATGGTGTGTGATCCTTTTAATGTGTTGTTGGATTCTGTTTGCTACTGTTTTGCTGAGGATTTTTATATCTCTATTCATCATTGATATTGGTCTGTAATTTTCTTTTCTTGTGGTATCTTTGTCTGGTTTTGGTAAATTGTTCCCTTGATCATTATGTAGTGTCCTTCCTTGTCTCTTGTAATGTTCTTTATTTTAAAGTCGATTGTATCTGATACAAGTATTGCTACTTCAGCTTTCTTTTGATTTCCATTTGTATGGAATATCTTTTTCCATCCCCTCACTTTCAGTCTGTATGTGTGCCTAGGTCTGAAGTGGGTCTCTTCTAGACAGCATATATATGGGTCTTGTTTTTGTATCCATTCAGCAAGCCTGTGTCTTTTGGTTGGAGCATTTAATCCATTCACGTTTAAGGTAATTATTGATAGGTATGTTCCTATGTCCATTTTTTAAATTGTTTTGGGTTTGTTTTTGTAGGTCCTTTTCTTCTCTTGTGTTTCCCACTTAGAGAAGTTCCTTTAGCATTTCTTGTAGAGCTGGTTTGGTGATGCTGAATTCTCTTAGCTTTTGCTTGTGCATAAAGCTTTTGATTTCTTCTTCAAATCTGAATGAGATTCTTGCCGGGTAGAGTAATCTTGGTTGTAGGTTCTTCCCTTTCATCACTTTAAGTATATCATGCCACTGCCTTCTGGCTTGGAGAGTTTCTGCTGAGAAATCAGCTGTTAACCTTATGGGAGTTCCCTTGTATGTTATTTGTCATTTTTCCCTTGCTGCTTTCAATAATTTTTCTTTGTCTTTAAGTTTTGCCAATTTGGTTACTATGTGTCTCGGCGTGTTTCTCCTTAGGTTTATCCTATATGGGACTTGCTGTGCTTTCTGGTCTTGGGTGGCTATTTCCTTTCCTATGTTAGGGAAGTTTTCGACTATAATCTCTTCAAATATTTTCTCTGGTCCTTTCTCTCCTTCTTCTCCTTCTGGGACCCCTATAATGTGAATGTTGTTCGTTTAATGTTGTCCCAGAGGTTTCTTCAGCTGTCTTCATTTCTTTTCATTCATTTTTGTTTAGTCTGTTCCGCAGCAGTGAATTCCACCATTCTGTCTTCCAGGTCACTTATCTGTTCTTCTGCCTCAGTTATTCTATTCTGCTATTGATTCCTTCTAGTGTAGTTTTCATTTCAGTTATTGTATTGTTCATCTCTGTTTGTTTGTTCTTTAATTCTTCTAGGTCTTTGTTAAACATTTATTGCATCTTCTCCATCCTTGCCTCCATTCTTTTTCCGAGGTCCTGGATCATCTTCACCATCATTATTCTGAATTCTTTTTCTGGAAGGTTGCCTATCTCCACTTCATTTAGTTGTTTTATCTTGTTCCTTCATCTGGTACATAGCCCTCTGCCTTTTCATCTTGTCTATCTTTCTGTGAATGTGGTTTTTGTTCCACAGGCTGCAGGATTGTAGTTCTTCTTGCTTCTGCTGTCTGCCCTCTGGTGGATGAGACTATCCCCATTAAGGAATTTTTGCTGAATAAAGATTTTCTTGTACTAGTTTTAAAGTTTTACACCTCAAATTTAGACCTTCTACCTATTTGGTGTTTATTTTTGTATAGAATGTGAGGTAGAGATCAAATTGTAATACATATAATTTTGCATGTGTGTTTCCAAATGAAGAGCCCGTTATCTCACCCATTTATTGAACAGTCCATCGTTTCCCTGATTCTTTGAAATCTTTCCTCTGTCATATGCCCAGGACCATATCTATTTCTCTGTATTGCTTTTCTTTCCCAGGATAGTTGAAGATAGGCTTTCAAGGTCACTAAAGTGATAGGAAAAGGTTAGAAAGTCATCCTAATAGTGATATGAGCAGTGGATTATGCCTGAGTTGACAATATAATTTTTCCTCCTAATTCACTTTTGAGAATGAAAGTGGATTCTTAAGATAATTAAAATACATAATTTTTAAAGTATTTATTGACTGAAAAATGGTTTTATTACATTAGTGGACTGTAAAATAGCCTGTTCAAAAACTATTTTCCTGAAATATTTTTTCTAATACACATATACATTAAAACAAAAATTAAAAAAAACTGTATATTGATTATCCAAACTTGCAAAAATAACAGTCAGAACAGTTATTCTTGGCATACTCACATACTCTATTTTCTTAACTATGTCTGTATCTGTTAGCATGTCACTGGTCTTTTTCTGAATTATATATGTCAAAGTGAACTTACTGTTTTTAGTATTCTTACAAAATTGCTCAGTTGTCTTCACAGTTACATTTTATGGCTCATAAATATGACCTTATTGACTCTTCCGTATAAACCACAATATTATTAATTGAAAAAAATACTTCCTCTAAGATGCTGAGGTACTTGATAAACTCATTACAAATTCTTTTAAATGGAGAATATTTTCACTTTTGTTTTTATATTAAAATATATAAGTACATGAATAAATTCATGCCAGTAAGTTTGACAGCTTAGATGAGACGACAAATTTCTTGAAAGACACAACCAAAGCTCACTCAGGAAGAAACAGATAACTGGAGTAGCCCCATCTTTTAAAGAAAGTCACCTGATAGTTAAAAACCTTGAAACCAAACCAAACAAACAAAAACTCTAGTCCTAGGTCTTCCCTGGTGGTGAAATGGTTGAGAGTCCGCCTGCCGATGCAGGGGACACGGGTTTGTGCCCCGGTCTGGGAAGATCCTACATGCCACGGAGTGGCTAGGCCCGTGAGCCATGGCCGCGGAGCCTGTGCGTCTGGAGGCTGTGTTCCGCAACAGGAGAGGCCACAACAGAGAGAGGCCCACGTACTGCAAAAAAAAACCAAAAAACAAAACTCTAGTCCTAGATAGATATACTAATAAATTTTACAGTCATATACAAACTCTTCCTGGGTGGCTTTTTAAAAAAGCAACTGACAAACTGATGCTAAAAATCATATGGAAGTGCAAAGAACCTAGAATAGGTTCATAAAGGACTTATGTCCAGAATACATAAATATCACAAATCATTAAGACAATAAACTCAGTTTTTAAAATATGCAGAAGATTTAAACGCTTCACCAGTGGAAATATATAAATGGTCAATAACCACTTGAAGAGAACCTCAACACTGTTAGTTATCAGGCAAATGCACATTAAAACCACAATGGCAGCAATACACACCCACTAGAATGACTGTAATTAAAGGTTTATAGTATCAAGTGTTGTTGAGAATCTGGAGGAAGTAGAGTTATTGTATACTACTGGCAGGAATGCAGTATGATACACCCTCTTTGGAAAGCAGTTTGGCCATTTCTTTTTTTTTTTTTTTGCGGTACGCGGGCCTCTCACTGTTGTGGCCTCTCCTGTTGTGGAGCACAGGCTCCGGACGCACAGGCTCAGCGGCCATGGCTCACGGGCCCAGCCACTCCGCGGCATGTGGGATCTTCCCAGACCGGGGCATGAACCCGTGTCCCCTGCATCGGCAGGCAGCCTCTCAACCACCGTGCCACCAGGGAAGCCCGGCCATTTCTTATAAAGGTCAACATACACTAAGAATATGACCCTGCAGTCCCACTCCTAACGTACGTCCACATAAAGACTTATATGTAAATGTGCGTATCAGCTTTAATCATGAAAGTCCCAAAGTGGAAATAGCCCATATGTTTTTCAGCAGGTAAACTGCAGTAAATTCATATAATGAAATGCTACTCAGCAGTACAAAGGCAGAAACTTCTGATACAGGCTACAGTATGGATGAATTGCGAGAGCATTATGGTAAATGAAAGAAGCCAGAAACAAAGGATTATATACTGTACTATCCAATTTATGTGAAATTCTAGAAAAGGCAAAACCTTAGGGACACAGAACACATCAGTGGTTGCCAGGGCTGGAGAGCGGTGAGGGGATTGACTGCAAAGGATACAGAACTTTGTGGAGTGATGTGAATACTTTATGTCTTAATTGTGGTGATTTTTACATGATTGTACACAGTGAGTCAAAACTCATTGAACTATATATACTTCAGTATTATTATTATTTTATAAATTTATTTATTTTTGGCTACATTGGGTCTTCTTTGCTGTGCACGGGCTTCCTCTAGTTGTGGTGAGTGGGGGCTACTCTTCATTGCGGTGCTCAAGCTTCTCATTGCTGTGGCTTCTCTTGTTGCGGAGCATGGGCTCTAGGCACACAGGCTTCAGTAGTTGTGACACATGGGCTCAGTAGTTGTGGCTCATGGGCTTAGTTACTCTGCAGCATGTGGGATCTTCCCGGACCAGGGCTCGAACCCGTGTCCCCTGCATTGGCAGGCGGATTCTTAGCCACTGTGCCACCAGGGAAGTCCGCTACTCACTTTTGTTGAGGTATAATTTACATATAACATTGTATTAAAAATAAACTTTTTATTTTGGAATAATTTTAGATCTACAGAAAAGTTCCAAAGATAGTACAGAGAGTTCTCACTTATCCCTCACCTAGTTTTTCCTGTTGTTTACAGCTTATATTTTCATGGTACATTTGTCAAAATTAAGAAACCACTGTTGCTACATTACTGTTATCTTAACCAAACATTGTTTGGATTTCACCTGTTTTTCCACTATCGTTCTCTTTCTGTCCAAGGATCCAATTCAGGGTATCACACAGCATCCTGTCTCCTCAGTTTCTTCTGGTCTGTGGCAGTTGCTCAGCCTTTCCTTGACTTTTATGACCTTGACAGTTTTGAGGAGTATTGGTCAGGTATTTTGTGAAATATCCCTCAGTTTGGATTTGTTTGACGTTTTTCTCATGATTCAACAGGAGTTATGGTTTTAGGAAAGAATACCAGACATGTATTCAGTCATTAAAAAGAATATCCTGCCTTTTGTGACAACATGGATGTACCCTGGAGAGTGTTACGCTAAGTGAAATAAGTCAGACAGAGAAAGACAGATACTGTACATTTTTACTTACGTGTGGAATCTAAAAAAGCTGAATTCAGAGAGTAGAATGGTGGTTGCCAGGGGCTTGGGTGTGGGGGTAATAGGGAGATGTTAGTCAAAATATACATACTTCCAGCTATAAGACGAATAAGTTCTGGGGACTTAATGAACAGCATGGTGACTAATTAACAATACTGTATTATATAGTTGAAAGTTGTTGAAGAGAGTGGATCTTAAAAGTTATCACCACACATACACACACACACACACACACACACACAAGTAATTATGTGAGGGGATGGATGTATTACCATAACTTTATTATGGTAATCATTTCATTATATATATATGTATACATATGTGTATGTGTATATATATATATATATATAAATCTTTGCAATAAACTTACATATATTATATGTCGGTAATATCTCAGTAAAGCTGGGGAGGGGGAAGAACCCCAGAAATGAAGTGTTCTCATTAAATAACATAAAGGGATATACATGCTATCAGCATGACTTATCACTGGTGATGTAAACCTTGTCACCTGGCCAAAGCAGTGTTTGCCCGATTGCTACACTGTACAGTTACTCATACCTGCCCCCCACAGCCTACCACCATACTATTTGCTATACTTCTTTGGAAGCAAGTCACTAAGTCCAGCTCACACTCAAGAGAGAGGAGGGAAGAATTAAGCTCTACCTCCTGCAGTGGGAGTGGCAGTATCTACATAAATTATTTGGAGTTCTTTTATAAAGGAAGACTTATCTTTTCTCCCCCATTCATTTATTTACTCAATAATCTATTTATATCAGCATCAACTTATGCTTATTTATTTTCTACTTTGTGTTATGAACCAAACTATGTTATTTATTTTATTGCTCAGACTGTTTCAGCTTTAGCCATTCTTTCGGGTTGGCTCTAAATCCCTTTGACATGCTCCCATCCTTTTGATTTTTTAGTACTTCCTTACCTTGTGGCACTACTGTTTGCTCCAGGCTTATGTTGCATTTTCCCCCAGCCTTAGGATCATTCATTTATCCAAGGAACCCTGATTTCTTTTATTGTAGAATGGTATTTAGAAACCAAGATCTGGGTGTGCTCACTGCTGCTAGAGTGTGACTGCTTCTAGTCTCCCTCAGCAGACAGAGCCAGGAAATGTCTCCATGCAAACCCATGTAAAAGGACATATCTATAATTATTTCTGCATCTATCTTCATACATATATTAAGCTGAACATGAGTTTATACTCATGTCTTTGACTCTAATAACATCTTTAACTCTAACCCAGGACTACATGGTTTATTCTGGCCTTCTTCCCTTGCTTCCTCTCTAACAGTAAAAAAACTGGCTCCCACCATCCACCACTCATTTACTTATTTGTTCGACTCCTCTGTATGTGCAGCTACTAACTTTTGATGTAAATGCCAATACTTCTTCAAAAGGATTATATCTTCTAGTTTTAGTATGGATGGTGATATCTCTATCCCTCCTATGGTAGATGGAAGATGTCAACAAATACTTTGTGTAGGGTACTTGCTCATAATCCACTTACTTGAGAAAGGAACTTGGGACTTAATTTTTCATTAAGCATGCACATTTTAAACGCTCATTGATGCTGAAAGGGTTTATTACAAATTTAAAAAGCATCACCAAGCAATAAAATAGTCTTTGTTTACACCAGTAAAATAAATGACAAAAGCACTGTAGAAGGAATGCTCTACTGTTCAAATATTTTACAGCAGGACTGCTCAGGTTGTATTTTCTTCACGTATATCTAACCTGTGACTTAATATATTTCCCACTGACCCTGGAGGCCTGGTAGCTTTGTGCATCTCACAACACATGAATGGCGTGGGTTACAACATGATTGGCTGGTTTATCAGGCAGATGGCAGGGGACAGCAGCATCAAATACTTCTCCTGTGAACACTCAAGACAGGAAAGAATGAGTTGTGCCTAGCCACTTGTGTTCTTGCACACTTCATTTTACCAGCAGGCACCTTGCATGATGTCTTTGAAAGGGCAATGTTAGTTATTTGTATCAGGAAATGGTGGTGGAAAATGATTGCTGGTCATCATGCAGATTTAACACCACTTGTCACCACTAGACAAGACCATGGGAGAGGCTGGAAGTTCAAAGCAAAGAGCCTGCTAAACCTGTCCCAGCCCATCCAAGTGTATTTTATTGCAGTGAAAAATACTTTTTGAAAAGTAGATACTCTGATTCAAATGTCAAACTCTATGGAATTCCCTGATTGGCAGCTGTAACCTGGACTGGGTGACAGTCCAGGATGAATGATCACACATTTATGACCTAGCCGAAGTTTTAAACACTTTAAAGTACAGTGGATGATGATAACACTCTAGCCAAAGGGTCAGACTAATAGTGGCAGACCATGGGTACCTTTACTGCTTTTTTTAAAATAGATCTTTATTGGAGTATAATTGCTTCACAATACTATGTTAGTTTGTGTTGCACAACAAAGAGAATCAGCCGTATGCATACACATGTCACCTTATCCCCTCCCTCTCGAGCCTCCCTCTCGAGCCTCCCTCTCATCCTCCCTATCCCAACCCTCTAGGTCCTCGCAAAGCACCGAGCTGATCTCCCTGTGCTATGCGGCTGCTTCCCACCAGCCAAATACTTTACATTCAGTAGTGCATATATGTTGATGCTACTCTCACTTTGCCCCAGCTTTGCCCTCCCACTCCATGTCCTCAAGTCCATTTTCTATGTCTGCCTCTTTATTCCTGCCCTGCAACTAGGTTCCTCATACCTTTTTTTTTTTTTTTACATTCCATATATATGTGTTAGCATACATTATTTGTTTTTCTCTTTCTGACTTTACTCTGTATGACAGACTCTAGGTCCATCCACCTCACTACAAATAACTCAATTTTGTTTCTTTTTATGGCTGAGTAATATTCCATTGTATATATGTGCCACATCTTCTTTATCCATTCATGAGTCGATGGACATCTAGGTTGGTTCCATATCCTGGCTATTGTAAAGAGTGCTGCAGTAAACATTGTGGTACATCTCTTTTTGTTTTTGTTTGTTTGTTTTTTAAAGTGTTTCAGAAAAACATTTTATATACTACAGACAAATTATTTTTATTATCTGCTAAAATAGTAAGCCACCAGGGAAGCCCTTCTTTTTTTCTCTAATATCTTTATAGAAGTATAACTGCTTTACAATGGTGTGTTAGTTTCTGCTTTATAATTTCTTTAGCCAGTCATGTGTCGATGGACATTTAGGTTGGTTCCGTGTCCTGGCTATTGTAAATAGTGCTGCAATAAGCATTGTGATACATATCTCTTTTTGAATTATGGTTTTCTCACGGTATATGTCCAGTAGTGGGATTGCTGAGAGTGTTTTTCCTATGTTTTCCTCTAAGAGTTTTACAGTGTCTGGTCTTACATTTAAGTCTTTAATCCATTGGGAGTTTATTTTTGTGTATGGTGTTAGGTAGTGTTCTAATTTCATTCTTTTACATGTAGCTGTCCAGTTTTCCCAGCACCACTTATTGAAGAGGCTGTCTTTTCTCCATTGTATGTTCTTGCCTCCTATGTCATAAATTAGGTGCCCATATGTGCGTGGGTTTATCTCTGGGCTTTCTGTCTTGTACCATTGATCTATATTTCTGTTTTTGTGCCAGTACCATAGTGTCTTGATTACTGTGGCTTTGTGGTATAGTTTGACATCAGGGAGCGTGACTCCTCCAACTGTGTTTTTCTTTCTCAAGATTGCTTTGGTTATTCAGTGTCTTTGTGTTTCCATACAAATTGTAAAATTTTTTGTTCTAATTCTGTGAAGAATGCCATTGGTAGTTTGATAGGGATTGCATTGAATCTGTAGATTGCTTTGCATAGTACAGTCATTTTCACAATATTGATTCTTCCTATCCAAGAACATGGTATATTTCTCCATTTGTTTATGTCATCTTTGATTTCTTTCATCAGTGTTTTATAGTTTTCTGCGTACAAGTCTTTCACCTCCTTAGGGAGGTTGATTCCTAGGTATTTCATTCTTTTTGTTGCAGTGGTAAATGGGAGTGTTTCCTTAATTTCTCTTTCAGATTTTTCGTTGTTGGTGTATAGGAATGCCTGAGATATCTGTGCATTAATTTTGTATCCTGAAACCTTACCAAATTCATTGATTAGTTCTGGTAGTTTTCTGGTGGCATCTTTAGGATTTTCTATGTATAGTATCATGTCATTGGCAAACAGTGACAGTTTTATTTCTTCTTTTCCAGTTTGGATTCCTTTTATTTCTTTTTCTTCTCTGATTGCTACGGCTAGGACTTCCAAAACTATGTTGAATAATAGTGGTGAGATTGGACATCCTTGTCTTGTTCCTGATCTTAGTGGATATGCTTTCAGTTTTTCGCCATTGAGTATGATGCTTGCTCTGGGTTTGTCATAATTGGCCTTTATTATGTTGAGGTAAATGTTGCCCAGTTTCTGGAGAGTTTTTATCATAAATGGGTGTTGAATTTTGTCAAAAGCTCTTTCTGCAGCTACTGAGATGGTCATATGGTTTTTATTCCTTAATTTGTTAATGTGGTGTATCATGTTGATTCGTTGGTGTATATTGAAGAATCCTTGCATCACTTGGATAAATCCCACTTGATTATGGTGTATGATCCTTTTAATGTGCTGTTGGATTCTGTTTGCTAGTATTTTGTTGAGGATTTTTGCATCTATGTTCATCAGTGATATTGGTCTATAATTTTTTGTGTGTGTGATATCTTTTTCTGGTTTTGGTATCAGGGTGATGGTGGTTTTGTAGAATGAATTTGGGAGTGTTTCTCCCTCTGCAATTTTTTGGAAGTTTGAGAAGGATTGGTGTTAGCTCTTCTCTAAACGTTTGATAAAATTCACCTGTGAAGACTTCTGGTCCTGGACTTTGATTGTGGAAGATTTTAAATTATAGTTTCAATTTCATTACTTGTGATAGGTCTGTTTATATTTTCTAATTCTTCTTGGTTCAGTATTGGAAAATTGTACCCTTCCAAGAACTGTCCATTTCTTCATGCTTATCCATTTTATTGGTGTAGAGTTGTTTGTAGTAGTCTCTTATAATCCTTTGTATTTCTGCAGTGTCAGTTGTGATTTCTCCTTTTTCATTTCTAATTTTTATAATGATTTGCATCCTCCCCCTTTTTTCTTGATGAGTCTGGCTAAGTGTTTATCAATTTTATCTTCTCAAAGAACCAGGTTTTAGTTTTATTGATGTTTGCTATTGTTTTCTTCGTTTCTATTTCATTTATTTCTGCTCTGATCTTTATGATTTCTTTCCTTCTACTGACTTTCTACTGTAATATTTTTTCTTTGAATTTAATTTTTGTTAGTTTGATCAATATGTGCCTGGTGCTTTTTTCCTAGGGTTTATCCTGTATGGGACTCTCTGTGCTTCCTGGACTTGGGTGACTATTTCCTTTCCCACTCTAGAGAAAGCTTCAGTTGTGAAATGCAGGGGAGAATGTGGCAGTTTGGAAAGTTATACTGCATGTGAGACATTATGTCCAAGGGCTATGGAGGATAGAGAGAGAATCATCAAATAGTTCCTTCCTTCATTGAGCTTATATTTTTAAAGGGATTTAAAATGTTTTCACATAGGGTCCTGTCTCATTTACTCTCTAGAGCGCAGGCCCTTAAGCCAAGTATTCTTAGATTCAGATTTGGAGAATAAGTTAGTATGACAGGGATTTTTTTTCTTATTTTATGTAATTAAATGGCTTCTGACCTTGTCTTCTTTTAGATCGCCCTTATAGAATTGTCATTTCTGTCTTCTTATCCCATTATGGAATGAAATTTCTATTGTGTGAAGTCATTAGGGAATAAGCCATTTGAGGACTAAAACAGTACGTTTTCCATATAGTTGAGGATTTGATGATTTATGTTCCCAATTTTTTACTTTAATTTTGAATGAAATTGTTTTAAGAGGTGCCTTTATTATTATTATTGGGGTATAGTTGTTTTACACTGTTGTATTAGTTTCTACTGTACAGCTGAGTGGAGTTCCCTGTGCTATATAGCAAGTTCTCATTATCTGTTTAATACATATTAGTGTATATATGTCAATCCCGATCTCCCAATTCATCCCACTACCCCTTTCCCCCTTGGTGTGCATACGTTTGTTCTCTACATCTCTGTGTCTATTTCTGAAGAGATGCCTTTTTAAACAGAGATTTTTTTTTTTTTTTTTTGGCCACAAGGCATGTGGGATCTTAGTTCCCCAACCAGGGATCAAATCTGTGCCCCCTGCAATGGAAGCTTGGAGTCTTACCCACTGGATCACCAGGGAAGTCCCTAAACAGAGAATGTTTATCTTGACTTGATCTCTTCTTGACTCAGGGTCATGTTTAGGAATGTTAGTATTTTGTGCTGTACATATATATGGCATGGGGACATGGAGCTGATTGATGTAGTTTGCAGCTATGTAGCTCTGCACCGTGGACAGCCCCTTCTCCCCAGGGGCCCTTGAACTGCCTTGGCTGGCAGGCTTCTGGGTGGATGTGCATGTCCTTAGGCACCTTTTGCTTTCTGTTTCTCCCCTGCCTTCCAGGGCTGTTGGTGAGCTGGTAACTCACTGTTGGTTTAGACCGTAGAATGAGTTTCTTTTCTGCCTCTTTTGTAACTGGCTTTCTTCTGTGCCAGTGTCTGCCACTTGCAGCCTTGCTGCCTACCCTGTCATTGTTTGTAATCTCTGCTTCTGCTTCCGGTCTCTGTTGCTGTCTGACAGCTCTCTCCCCTTCCCTTGTTATCTTTTTCTATCCTTTCTCTTCTCCTTTGTGCTCATGGACATTATCAGCAAACCTGAGGAAGCCTTTTCCTACAAATAGCCATCTGATCAGTCTGCAGCTCTTTAACACTTTGGGCTGTTTTTGTAGCCAAGTGTTCAGGGGCTGACTCTGAACATCAAATACTTTAAGAAAGATGGTGCTTCTGAATTTGAAAACAAGGACTTGTCGAGACTTGTCTCTATATAAACGACGTTTTATTCTACCTCTTGTGAAGTGTAGCCATCCTAGAGTGTATTTCTTGTTTACATAAGGTAGACTAATTTAGTGTTTATATTTCTTACTCTTCTTGAATGGATCCCATTATTTGTTTAGTTTTCCAGGGTACGGCAGCATATTGAATTGATATTCTCAAATGTTTGAGGCCCAGAGAAAAGGCCAACTCTTCCATGAAGTCTTCCTTAACCTTCCTAGTACCTGTTCAGACTCTATCACAACAGTTATTCACCTGGCCTCTCAGTATGCATGTTATCTCTTTACCACGTTAGGGGCTGTTTGAAGTAGAGGAGGGAGTGGGTATATATTGGTGTCATTTTTGAATTTCCTTCTTTACTACTGCTCTTAAAACAGTACCTTGTATATAATAGTTGTCCCAAAAATGTTCTGTTGAATTGAATAACCCACTGTTTCTCCCAGATCCCTTTTGTAGTTTGTGACTGTTGCTAGTTGAAGGCCTCTCCCATTTGTGTCATTTTGCACTTGGTCACACTGAATCTCCTCTGCCAGTTGCCCAAATTCCTAAATTCTTCTTGATAGTCTGTCCCCAAAGAGTCTGGCTCTTTGCTGCTTAGGGGAATTTAGTGTCAAACAGAAACCAGATAAAGTTACTATGTAAGTCCTCTTCTACAGCCTTTTAAAAGATATAAATAAGTTCTTTACAATTCTCTGTCCTTAGAAATAAATGCTCATTTGTTCTTCACACATTTTTTTTTTTGTCTCTGAGCCAGTTCACTCCCCACAATAAAATAGGCCCAGTACTTTTAAAATAACTTTATTGAGGTATAATTCACATATTACACAATTCACACATTTAAAGTATATAATTCAGTGTTTTTTAGTATGTTCACAGAGTTGCGCAACCATCCCCATAAACTAATTTTAGGATATTTTTTCATCATCCCCGAAAGAAATCCCCTGCCCATTATCAGTCAGTCTCCATTTCCCCAACTTCCAGTCCCAGGCAATCATGAATCTACTTTCTATCTCTATAGATTTGCCTTTGCTGAACATTTCATATAAATGGAATCATACCATATGTGGTCTTTTGTGACTGACCTTTTTCACTTGATACTACTGATTTTTAAAAATACTCTTATATTTATAACTTTCTACAGAACACATGTGTCCTTATAACTCTCATAACTCCTTCTGTGGCCTACTTTTATTGGATTTGTGATATTTGGTTAAGTTGCAAAATATACTGTCACACATCAAATAACACTGGCTGCTGATGGTATTGAAAATGGCCCTGTTTCAGAGCTAAGAGAATTTTGCACAAGATTCAGTTAAAGTTATATTTCATAAGGCTGTTCCAAACTATTGCTGTGATCAAATGAATTGGAATATAATAGGACTCCATGGTTTTCACACTGACCCATCTTCTCATGGGTTATGTGAGGCTTTGGATTGTATAATTCCTAAGGATCATAAAGCACTGGAGCTGGAAGCAACCCAGCAGTCATTTGGCTTAATCTCTTTTCTCTAACTCCTATCCCATTTCACAGATCTCAGAATGTTACAGATCCCAGAAGGTCAAATAGCCAATTAATAGAGCCAGTCATAGCAAGATTAGAACCAGTGTATCTCAATTACTAATCCAAGCTTCTTTCCTTTACTTCTTTTTGGCCTGATTGCTGTTTTAGCCTGGGTTCTCTAGAAGCCAGAGCCTGAGGGCAGGAATTAAATGAAGATTTATTTGGAGGTACAATCCCAGAACACTGAGAGTAAGGGGAAAGAGATGAGAAGTAAGAAGCTATGAGAAACAAAGTAAAGTGATTGGATTGCCGTGACTGTGTCATGATGATCCTCAAAGGGATTAAGCTGGTTGTTCAGCAAGTGCATATACTTGACCTCATGTGGTGTCTCCAGATAGGGTAGATGAACAGTTCGTGGGAGCAGGGAGGGAGAGGAAATGTATCTGTCTGGACCCTTTCTGCCTGCTGTTTCCGATTATCAAACGTCATCCTGTGGTGAGTTAAATTCATAGTTCTGAGTTGTGTCATCCTGCTTCACCAGTGGTCACTTGGAAAGCCAGATTCCATGCCCTGGTGTAGGATTTTATCCAAATTTGGAAGTAACAGGAGAATCCAGAAACTTAGGGCATATGGCTAACTAGCCATCAATATGGGGGATCACCCCCTCACCCACGGTGTCCCTGGTTGGCTTCAGGAACAATGAAATAATGGTCTGGAGGGGAATTGAGGAGGTGCAGAAGCTGTGTTTGATGTCTTGGCAAGATAGTATCCTTCCTAGCCTAGGTTTCTGAAGTCATTTATGAGCTAATATATCTGAAGGATTTATTTAGATTGACAGTAACAGTCTTTGTTCTAACAAGATAGTTTTTCACATTGTCGTGGTTGAGACTCTTCAGAGTACTGAATATTTAGAAACCGGTAACGAAAACCTTGAGTTAGGAAACTTGTTCTCTCGACCACCTCTCTTCTCTACAATAAAGAGAACATCTGGAAAGGCTTTTCATAATTATAATTGCTCAGTACCTAGGTTTCTGTATCGTTTGCCCCACATGGAGAGATTTCCTCCGCCAGTTACATTCTTATTCTTCTCCAGCCTATATTGATATTTCTCCTGCTCTGACCACTTAAAGTTTGCTTTCCCTGTATTTACCCTACTCTCTCTCATTTATATATCACTTCAGAATTATTCTCTCCTAGTTTGATTCTATGCTAATTTGAATGTCCTTTACTTTTTGTAAATCCTCCCACTGCCTAGAATTATGAATGCTTGTTGACTGTCCAAATATAGGTTGGAGTATTGGGTTTATTTAGGCTAAGCTGTCCAGCAGAATCTGGACAGTGGACAAAGAGATGATTAAGTCTTTAAGCTTTTCAGTGAATAATTGCTAATGAAAAATGTAGTGAGTTTGAAAAGGTTTGAAGATGAGAGAGGATCATATATTAGTTAATGAATAAGAGAGGAGGTTATTTCATTGTGGGGACAAATGGTAAGAAATACCAGAACAAGAAGGGCAAAAACAGTGGTTAAATGATAACTGTGGTATAGAAAATGAAGATCACACAAAGAAAAGGGGATTTGTAACAATGACATTTGTAGAATTAGAGAATGTCAGAGCTGGAGGAGACTCTAGATATAATTTAGTTCAATCCACTTCGTACAAGTAAAAAAACTGAGGCTGAAAGAGGTTGAGTGACGTAAGGCCAAACCACAGGTTCAGATCCAAGTTTTTGAACTGAGGTTTTCAGTCAGGTGGTTGTTTCATACCTGCTTTGTACCACAAAGTACCACATCTACTATAAGTATGTTCCATACTTCTTTTCCTGAAAAGCTTCTACAGAATTATTTTTACTATTTGGTGTTTTTTTTTTTTTCTTTTTACCACTGTACTTGGTAAAATGAAAGGTACCTGAGTTTTTATTTACTTTTAATGTTTCCAAATACATTTGGTATTAAAGCTTAGAGTTTATGTAATGACTTCACACTGACAGTGTAGTGTCAGGTGAAGGGTTTCAACAAGAAAATCAAACCATTTTTGTAGCTGAGGATAGTATTAATAGTTTAATAAAAGCATTTTAATGGTTGCTTTTGTCATAAGCTTCCTTTCAAGACCGCATATAAACCCAAATCAGATCTTAAAAGAGTCCAGTGTTTGTCTGGAGTTCAAACAGTTGCTCTTGTATGATCCTTCTGCAGTGCTACTATAATATGTTGGTGCCAACGGCGCCAATTCTGGGCCAAACAAAATAAAATCCACCCCCCATCCCCTGTCTTTATCCAAGCTATCCTAACCCTGTTCCTGGTCACAAGACTTTATGAGAGGAACGTGGGCTGAATTTCAGACCCCTATGGCCAGGTGCCTGGGGCAATTCACAAACTGTGAAATCTTAGGAGACAGCTCAACATTTTTGGAGGCAGATCCTTGTGTACCTTTCACCTTTGTGATTCTGGGATTACCATTATGAAAACTGACATATTAAAATTGTATCCTAAAGAGTTTGCATCTGTTTAAAATATGGGTAGAATCTAATTTTTAAAAATATATCCAGTTCTCTATAAAGAAGCTAATTTCATTTTCTGGAGGACACCCCTGTGAAAATAGCATTTAGCTGATGGTCACAATCTATTAAGGAAATAATTCTTCGTATTAAATGTTTCTTCATTCAAATCCGTTTCTGTAATGAAGATGTTACTTTGTCACTTATGTTTAATTAGTTAATGTGTATTTGAAGAGAGTCTTGGTAAAATCTGGCAGATTTTTCCAAGTTACAGTGTTTCAGATTTTTGTGGTTCCAAATGGCTTTGGAGAGCACACAATTGCAGGGAAGGTGATAGGATGGAGGCCAGGATGTGGGCTGTTCCTGCACCTTAATTCTTTCTTCCCTCAGTGCCTCATTTTCCACCTATGGGCCAATAAGTGGGAAAATGAGATAACATTAAGCCAATCTTGTTCTTCATATCATTAATAGCTGTTAGTCCTTTACTGTAACTACTAGAGATTTTGTGTTTTTCAAATAATGAGTAATGGTATACACATTATGTTCTGTTAAGTGGTTGAACACAAGAAGGTAAACAACCGTACACATATCCCATTGGAGTGTTTTTTTAAAAACGCACAATTTTAATAGTAGTAACTAACATGGTTGTTGCTTACAGTTTGCCACTTGCTTTCACATATGTGATGACATTTAATCCTGACTACAACTTTGTGAAATAGGAATTATTATTAATCTCATTTTGTGGGTAACTTGATTTCTCCAGTGCCACTTCTCTTCCATTCTGTATCCTTTCTTACGCTATTTTATCTGTGTTCATGGCTTCAGTTATCACCTAACTATATCAAATTTTTATCACTAACCCTGAGCTGTAGATTTTTTTAATCCAGTGATATTTTTGGCCTCTCCATTTGGATGTCTCATGAATGCCTCACATTCAACAGATCCAAAACTGAACTCATGGCCTTCCTGTCAAACTTGGTTCTCTTCCAATGTTTTCCTTATTAGTGAATGACATCACCATCCACCATCCAATTGTGCAAAGCTAGAAACTCAGTTCTTGCCCTTAAACTGTTCTTTCTCTTGCCTCATACCCAAAATGTCAGAGTTCCCTCAACTTTGCTTCCTATGTAGTCCTCAAATCTGCCCACTTCTCTGCATCTCCACGGCCACCACTCCAATCCAAGCTCTCCAGCATCATCTCTTTATCCTGCTCCAGTAGCTTCGTGATTGGTCACCTCATACTGGAGCTTTTCGCCCACCCATAATCCATTCTCCACGCAACATCCAGAATGATCTTTACAAAACACAAATCTCAAGATGTCTCTACCTACTTCCACTCTGCTTAAAACCTCAATGAATTTTACTTCAGGAACTTCCCATTCCTCTTAAAATAGAGGCAAAATCTTTATTTGGCAAGGACTTGTGTTCTAGTCCCTGCTTCCCTTCCATCCTCATCTTTTGCCAGGTTCCTGAGCTCCCTTCTCTGAGCTTTTCAATACACCATGTTCCCTCCAGCCACTGCCCATTGCACGTGCTTTCCCTTTGTTTGGAATTGTCTTCCTTCTGCCTTTTACCTAGTTACCTGCTACTCTGCCTGATTTTAACTCCCTGAATCCTAATCTACAACAGATCTAGACTCCCTGCAGTACTCTCTCATGCTGTCTTTTACCTCTTCTTATGCACTTAGCACACTTGCATTGCTGTGATATTTTAAAATTAATATTCATCATTCTCACAAGACCATGAGCTTCATGATATCAGGGACTGTGTCTGGTTTTGTGTACTCTTACATCCGTATCAGCTAGGATTGTACCCAGCACATAGTAGGCCCTCAACGTGTGTTTATGAATGAGTGAACAAATGAATTTGATATCCTCTAAAGCCTTTTCTGGTCCTAACATTCTATGATTCTGTAAGAGGCAGAGAAGTATAGGGCTAGATAAGTATTGAATGGAGTCTAATTGTTCACTCTTTGTAAGAAATGGTAACAATGTCTTTTGTTGAGATGGAAACTGATCCACGAGAGTGGTGCTTCCCAGAGATCAGAGTAGAAGGCTCTAATATCCTTCCTAGGCTCTATCACAGGGTGGCCTGATCAACATTTTGATTCTGGAAATGGAGAGAAATATTGTATAAAAAGAAGTGGCTGTAGAAGCAATGACACTCAAGTAACAACAAGTAGAGCTAGCACACAGTTTTTTGGATGCTACTACCTTTCTCCAGTAAAAGGAACCCAAGATCCTTGGAGAAATGGCTGATTCCAGGACTGGGGCAGGACATATACAAGATGAGCGTAGAGCATCTTTTAGTGCCAGAGAGTAAAGAAGCGCTCAAAAGAAACTCGTATGGTGGGATATGTTAAAGGGACACAGTAGCCAACTGAATGAGTTCCTAATGGTCAAAGCTGCAACAGTTTGAGCAACAAAATAAAGTAGTGTTATATCATAACCCAAAGTATGAAATAAATATACATGAGTCTATACTGATATAAATAAATGAATAAATGGGAGAAAATAGAAAAATCTGTAATAAATAAATGGTGATGAAAAGACAAATCTCCCATACAGGAGAACCCAAGTAATTTATGTAGCTACTTTGCTGTCAAGAAGGTGGAACATAAATCTCTACTCCTTAAGTGTGTGCTGTACATAGTGACTTCCTTCCAAAGCATACAGCGTGGAAAAGGGAGGAGAGAAAGAGTAACTTTACAATGTAGAACCCTGACAAACACTACCTTTGCCAGGTGATAAAGATTAATATCCACAGTGAAGGTAGTGTTCATAATACACACCCTTGATATGATACAATAAGAATGGCACTTGAGCTCTGTAGTTTTCCTCTCCCAAACCCATAACCCCAGTATGATCATGAGGAAGACTTTAGACAAATCCCAATTGAGAGACATTCTGCAAAATACCTGACTAATATTCCTCAAAACTGGCAAGATCATAAAAAACAAGAAAAATCTGAAAAACAGTCACAACCAAGAGAAGCTTAAGGAAACATGACTACAAAATGTAAAATGGTTCCTCGGATGGGGTTCTGGAACAGAAAAAGGACATTAGGTTAAAACTAAGAAAATATGAATAAAGTATAGATTTTGGTTAAAAATAATATATCAATATTAGTTCATTAATTGTGACAAATGTGCCATACTAATGTAAAATGTTTTAATAGGAGAAGAAACTGGGTATGGGATAAACGTACTATCTTTGCAAATTTCTGTGTCTCTAAAACTGTTCTAAAAATGTTTTAAATTATTTAAATGTTCTTTTAAAAATGTAGCTGAATATATAAACTAATTAGGAGATGAAAGATAGGGAAAAGTTAAAGAACACTCTGAATTTCAGGGTAAATTAAGAAATCATCAGTTTAAGATCTAATTGTTTGCTTTGTCAGTTTATCTATTGCCCATTTGGGGTAAATTTGGGGAAAGTTTTTCTTAAAGGAAAATACTCTTTATTCATCAGATACCCCTCAAGTATAACTTTCCCATAATTTTTTGTTTCTAGCGTTTTTTTCTTTCACTTGAGCTGAAAAATTCTAAAAATGTAACCACCCCCTTTTTGGCAGTCTGCTGAAGTTGAGAAGAAACCATTTATATGGAAACTAGAATAGCTGGTATTCCAGACGAAAGTAATAAGCTTCGGCATTAACAATTCATGGATGTAATTTTTTGTGACGGTTATGCTTTATATTAATCTTCTACTGGTGTTTCTAAATTTGATATTTTAAAAACTCCATTCACTCAACTAAAATTGATTGTGTGTTCATGTACAGGGTGATATGGTGATCAGGAAGGTGACTTGTACACAGATCCTGCCCACAAAGAGTTTATAGTTTAGTGCTGGAGACATGACATGTTTATAAACAAATATACTATAAAGTAGAGGGTTGTAACTTTCCAATAAAGGTGTAGATAAAGTGCTATCCAAGATGATTAGTGGAAAAGGTTACTCCAAACTGGAGGGCTCATGAAGGAAATAGTAGTTTGACTTGGTCTTAAATAATTGCAGACTCCACTAAGGCAGAGTTTATGTATTATTAGTTTCTGTACCTTTAGCACATAGTAGGTATTAAATAACATTTGTTGGATGACTGAAGAATTTGTAAATGTGGAGATGGGAGGAAGGAAAGACATTATAGTCCTACCTATTGCTTCTAACAATGTGATATAAGACTAACGTCTGTGTATCGTATTTTTTCTTTGCCTCATTGATTATTTAGTTGATAAATTAGTTTGATTCTGTCACTTTCCATTTCTGCATCTCAACAAATACATTATTTATGAATACATTATTTACAAAGGCTTTTACAGTGACTTTCCAATGGCTAGGATATGGAATGAAGGAGCAGAGCCAGTCCTCTATTCAATAAGGGGGCTCTATTTTTTAGGAGTCCACTGTCCAAGTTGAGATTTATTCAGGTAGCTTATACTTTCATTTGCCTTTCTTCTTTGGGCTACTTTAAGGCTTGTGGAACTCTCTACCAGATAGTGGTACAAATTCAGGGAGAAGTAATAAAAATCAAATGAGTCATCTACTTCTTAGCAACTCTGGTCAGGGTTCTGGTGAAGGAGGTTAAAACTATATCTAAAATAAATATTGCATATCATCTGTGGATTTCAGTTACATGGGTTCTTTCTCTCATTTCTATGGATTAGTAAGAGGTAGCTGATAGCATATCTCAGCCATTTTTAGGAGGGTTTCCCTGTTGGTTGCACTATTGTAATTTGGTTTTTTAAGTGACCCAAGTTTTTTATCTACAGGTAATAGCAATAATGCGTGCTGCCTTTCCTTCAAGAAATACAAAGTGCTTTAACAGTGGGTCTCTAGGGATACAGCTATAATAAAAACAAGCATAGGTATGACACCAAAATCATAAGTGACAAAATAAAAAATAGATACATTAGACTTGATTAAAATAAGAAACTTTTGTGGTGCAAATGATACCATCAAGAAAGTGAAAAGACTGTCCACATAATGGAGGAGAACATTTGCAAATCGTTTAACTAATAAGGGACTTGCATCCAGAATATATAAAAACTCTTACAACTTGATAATAAAAAGCCAACCTAATAAAAAATGGGTAAAGGATTTTTAACACACATTTCTCCAAATAAGATATACAAATGGCCAATAAGCACATGAAAAAGTGCTCAATATCATTAGTTCTTATGGAAATTAAAATCAAATCAAAACCAGAACGAGATACTGCTTCACACTCCCTAGGATAGCTATAATAAAAAAAGTCGATAATACAAGCCTTGTGAGGGTGTGGAGAAACTGGAGCCCTCATATATGATTGGTGAGAATATAAAATGGGACAGCAACTTTGGAAAACAGTCTGGCAGTTCCTCAAAAAGTTAAATATATAGAGAGTTACCATATGATCCAGCAATACAACTCATAGGTATATATGCCCAAGTGAAATGAAAACATATGTCCACACAAAAACTTGTGCACAATAATTGGAAACAACCCAAATGTCTATCAACTGAGAAGTGGTGCATCCCTACAATAGAATATTGTTTGTCAATAAAAAGGAAGTACCAATACATGGTACAACACAGATGAACATTGAAAACATGCTAAGTGAAAGAAGCCAGACCCCCAAAGGTCATGTGTTGTATGATTCCATTTATAGGAAATGTCCAGAGGGAAGAGATATGGGAACATATGTATAACTAATTCACTTTGTTATAAAGCAGAAACTAACACACCATTGTAAAGCAATTATACTCCAATAAAGATGTAAAAAAAAAAAAAAAAGAAATGTCCAGAACAGGCCTATCCATAGAGATTGAAAGTAGACTAGTGGTTACCAGGGGCTGGTAGGTGTTGGGAGGAATGAGAATTAGCTGTTAATGGTTTCTTTTAGGGGAGACCAAAATGTTCTAAAATTAGATCCTGGTGATGGTTGCACAACCTTGTGAATATACTAAACACCACTGAATTGTACACTTTAAATGGTGAATTGTAAAGTATGTGAAGTGCATCTATCTTAATAAAGCTGTTGTCCTCACAGTAGAGACAGTACTGGCATGCTAGACACCTACAGCTAAATCTAAATGTCTTTAAGAAAGGTTGCATCCAACCTTTCTTTTGGTGTGGAAAAGTTATAGGGTAATCTTTTCTCAGCCTGCATGGATGCTCTACTTCTTGAATTTTAGAATTAAGGGAAATTGAATTTGGCTAACCTTAATATAGCTTTCAAATGTATTAAATTTATACATTGTGTTTCCAAGAATTAGCAAACTCCAAAAATGTGGAAAGGTTAGGAACTGCTTAGAAAAATTGTAGTGACCATTGCTATTCTTAGAAAAGCAATTACACCAACACTGTATTTCAATTCCAGAGCCAACAGAAACTGTGTCAAAGTAACCTTGCAAACACTAGGAAAGCTGCTAGGGAGGAAAATTGGGAAATTAAATTAATATTAGCCTCTTGAGTCAGTTCTTTTGTGTGTGGTCCATTGTACTTTTCTGTTTGCCTTGAATTGGCTTTGGTAATTAGATATTGAATTAAGGAAATAGATGGAAATGTGTACTATATGGAAATGACCTTGTAGCAATAAAGCTCATAATACATTTTCCATCATTTGTCTTCAAACATTTTTTCTGCATGTGTGATTTGTCTACTTCCATTCTTAATGTAATGTAATAGCACATCTGTAGCTATTTATTATTTTTCCCCCTTTTTATTTTCTTTGACTTCTCTCCTACTTGGTCTCTATTCAGAGCTAAATTTTATTTTATTTTATTTTGATTCTTTTCTCTCTCTTTTTAAAAAAATTAATTATTTATTTTTGGCTGTGTTGGGTCTTTGCCACTGTGCGTGGGCTCTCTCTAGTTGCAGAGAGCAGGGGCCACTCCTCGCTGCAGTGCCCGGGCCTCTCATTGCGGTGGCCTCTCCTGTTGCGGAGCACAGGCTCCAGGCACGCGGGCCTCAGCAGCTGCACCGCATGGGCCCAGTTGCTCCACAGCGTGTGGGATCCACCCAGACCAGGGCTCGAACCCGTTTCGCCCGCATGGCAAGTGGACTCCCAACCACTGTGCCACCAGGGAAGCCCCAGAGCTAAGTTAAACATGCCAAAATCTTTTCCTTTTGTGGAATATTTGTACAGGGAAGAATGAGACACCTCCCTCCCTTCTTCAATGAAAGGAGATCCTCGTTCATTCATTCAGGAATTGTCTATTGAGTGTCTACTCTGTACAAGGCATTAGGCGAGGTTGTGGGTTTTTCTAAAATAATCAAGGAGATTACTGCAAAGCTGAGCTCTGAAGTACATTTTAATGTTAACATCACAGTGCTATAAATGATGGTAGCAGCAAAGAGACAATACCGTTGTAGGTAAGAAGAAATAGATAATTCCATTGAACTCTCTGTGACAGAGTGACAAATGGCAACAGACCTTGTTCAGGCCCTAATCATGAGCTGAAGAATGACTGTATTTCCCAGGGGTGAGATAGTGCTTTGACCTGATGTTAAAGCCAGCTGTTCTCATATTCAGGATATAACAGCATTGTATTCACATATCAAAGAGAGTGGATGACAAATACTATATTTCTCCTTTCTACTCTTCTCCTTCTGCCCTTTTCTTATACTTCTAAATGTCCTTTCTGACCATTCTTATCTCAATTTTATTTCTCCTCCTTCCATATTACTCTCTGTTGAATAATAGGCTTTATTACTAGTTTTAGTGTCACTGATATTCCTTAACAAATCGTCTGGTTTTCCATGTTGAGCTTAAGGGACATATGTACATGTATGCACAAATATTTACCTAGGCATAGTCAACTTTTTATTCCATTTTCCCATTCTCTTTTTGCCATTTTAAGTTGTTTTAACTATGGTTGATGTGGGTTGAGTAGTCTTTTGGTATGAATCATTTAAGCATAGTCCGAGTACAAGATATACACCAGAGAGGGAAGTGAATCTGTCATAACATCTTAGCCATTTCTCTCATGTTAGAAAAGACAGCATGACAGAAGAATGAGTCCTTGCCGTAAATGCCATATCTAAAAATCTAAGGTTAAATTGAAAAATATCTAGGAAAAATGGTGGAATTTGCTAATTATTCAGTAATGTCACTTGTAATCATCTTGGAGGAGAACGATTGCCTTCCTGGACACATCTGACTGTCTAATCCAAGAGAGACTGAATTCCACCTAATAGGATTTTATAAATTATTGGATAAGACTGTACTTTAAGCTGAATTGGATAGTTAACTAATTTTTCCCACTAACCAGTGAATATAGGTTTGGAAGGAAAGTCAGAGTAGTTCTAAACAAAATAAAGGAATTTTATTTTCCTTTCCACATCTGAGTCGTAGTGTGAGCTGTTATGTATCGCAGTTATGTTTAAGGGGTGGTCAGAGGAAGTGCAGTCATCAAAGGAGTTTGAGACAGAATGTTCAGAGGTAGGAGATCAACACAGGGCATGTGTTAGTGGGAAGTAAAGGAAGCAAGAGTTTAAAAAAAAAAGCTGTAGTCATTAATGTTGAATGGTGCTTAACAGGGAACATGATGATTGAGATGTGCCTGTTGGATTCAACAACAAGGAGGTCGTTAATGGCCTTTGTCAGAACCTTTTAGTGACATGTGGGGCAAGGATCCTCATTAAAATAGAAGAGTGAATAGAAGATGATAAGGTTGCTGACCAGCACTGCTTCTACTCACTATTGTACTGGAAGCCCATGAATAAAGCAAAACAAACAAAAACGTGTAAGGCTTAGAAAGAAACAAAAGTAATGTTGTTACAGATGTTATGGGTTTTTAAAAATTTTCTATTAGAAAAATCCAAGAGAATCTACAAACTACTGGGTACAAGAATACATAAAAATCAGAATTTGATTTTTCTTCAAGTGCTTGGCATGTATTATCTTGTTTATTCCTCTTAGTAACTACAATGAAGTACAGTGATCATCCCCATTCTATTGGTAAGGAAATTGTGGTACAGAGAGGTTAAGCAACTAACACAGTCACACAGCCACGTGGGTAAGAGGATTTAAGCCAAGGCAGTCCAGCTGCAAGGACCCAAACTCTTAACCACTGCTCTCTACTGTCTTCAAGGACAGGGACAAACTACTACTACAGTAGTAGTTTCCAGGATACAAGGAAAGTTTTTCTGTTTGTTTGTTTTCTTAGTTTAAAGATAGGTGAATGTTGAGTGAGTGTGTGAGTGATGAGGATGAGAGCGACTGATTAATGAAACTTAGGTCTGAAGGAGACAAAAAGAACGAGATTTTAAAAGCCCTCAGGACACATTCATCCTTGGTCAGAGAAAGGATGCCTCCTCCTCTGACACTAGTTCAAGAGTGGTTATGTCTGAAAGAGATGCAGAGTTTGGAGTAAGGCATTTCTGGTGGTGTTCTATCCCGTTGACAAGTGCTGTCTGACTGGATGTATTAGGAGCTATTCCTTTGATTTTTGTGACATGTGGCGCAGTTTCTCTCGCCAGCGGCTTCTCTTAGGTCAGCACACATTTCTCACTTAGTTCATCCAAGCAGTGCCTTTGGAGAGAGTTTACTATGGGGAAGGTCTGTCAGGAACACACATGTGACATTTTTGAGTCATTCTATTTAGTTGGCTCCAGGACAGAATAAGAGCCTCTCAGCTGATGAATAAAAAGTACTGGACTGACCTCACCTTCCTGAGATGCCTGAGAATAGCACAGGGCTGCTCGGGTTTGTGATATAAAAACAGCAGATAGATTTTTCAATATAGGATCAGAATTGTTCAATCGGCAAAGAAACAATGGGTTCAAAGGAAAATATAGTAAGGTACCAACCTCTAACAAGAGAAGCATCCACATAATTGCACATCACTGATGGTATAGATCCAAAGGTGTCTCCAAATTCTGTTAGGTCTGTGGTATACTGACAACACTCGTAGGCAGATAATAATCAACAGACATTCTTTGGATAAGAAAGTAAAATATTCTTTAGGAAATAAAACACATTTTGACACCTTCAAACAAACGCCAGAAGAATTTGGCAAAAGACATTGCGGCAAGTGCCAGAGTCTCAGTCAGCCAGGATGCTGGGTGCTTGGCTCACAGCCAGTCAGGCACATGTAAAGATTAAGGGGTACTTCTTTACACCATCAGAGTAGCACTTAGGATAATGCTCCAGATGTATGTGTTCAAAATTTGAACTCAGACCAAGCCTCAGTGGTGTAGACTTATTCCATGGTTGATTTCATTGCTCAGTGATTATAAATTTCTTAAGAGACTCTGTGGCCTTTTGTCAGCATGCCATGGCAAGACAACAAAAAATTTAAACTATGAATTTATGTAGAGTATCCTCTGGGCATGGGTACTGTATCTTGTAACTCAGCCAGCTCTGGAAGAGCCACCTGTGGCAGAAATTTTTTTTTTTTATAATGGCAGTTTGTACAGAACATGACCAGTGTTGGAAGAGTAACATTTTTAAAAAACTTATTTATTTTATTTATTTATATTTGGCTGTGTTGGGTCTTCGTTGCTGCGCGCGAAGGCCACTTGCTCTAGTTGCAGCGAGCAGGGGCCACTCTTCGTTGTGGTGCGCGGGCTTCTCATTACGGCAGCCTCTCCTGTTGCGGAGCACGGGCTCCAGGTGCGTGGGCTTCAGTAGTTGTGGCACGTGGGCTCAGTAGTTGTGGCATGTGGGCTCTAGAGCGCAGGCTCAGCAGTTGTGGTGCACAGGCTTAGTTGCTCTGGGGCACGTGGGATCCTCCCAGACCAGGGCTCAAACCCGTGTCCCCTGTGTTGGCAGGTTGATTCCTAACCACTGTGCCACCAGGGAAGGCCAGGTCTTGGACTGAAGTCTGGAACCTGCTGCGTGTGCTGGGAGGAATTTGGCAATTCTAGTTGTAGGACAAGGTCTTTGGCAAATATGGAAATGGAGAAAAGGAGGATTCCAGCAAGAAGCCAGTGGAAATGGGGACTCTTGGAGTAAGCATCATTCAGTGTTTCAGGGAGTCATCTTCAGGGCCTGAGATCACCAAAAGAGGGAATAGATACATAAGAGGACAAGGACAAGTTCTCTAACCTGGGTACAGGGAAAGTAGACTCCTAATTACAAGCAACCAATTGCTAGGTTAGAGCTAGACTGAGCCTGATAGCAGAACTCATCAATATTGGACTAGGGCTTCCTAAATCTCTTTGCTTTCAGCTCCCAAGTTTCAGACTGCCCTAAAGCCTAGAGAAAGAGCTAAATCTGAAATAGCTGATGTCTCTGAGGATTTGGTTTGGAGGTTGGGGCCCGGGTGGAGGGACAGGGAAGTAGGCAAGCCCTACATCTCCCTGCCCCAAGCAATGCTAAGTAAGGGGGATATATTTTCCCTGAGATAGACAGATAAGCCCATTAACTCTCAAAGGAGTAAGAGAGGGAACACAGCTTTCTGTCTATAATCCCTTACTGTGAAATTGATGCAGAAACAGGTGCTAATGCAGGTGGTAAATGAGAGGAATGTGACTCAGTTTACTGGTCTATAGAAGTCTGTGAACTTGAGTGTAGGCCAAGTGGGCCGTCAGGGAAAATACACAGATGTTATTAGGTCAGGGGAAAAAACCATTTAAGTAACTAGTCAGATCATTATAACTAGAAGGCCTGAAAAACTAAACTACCTTGCTGGAAAAGGAGGGTTGAATGAACAGAAGTCATCCCTGCGTGATTGGTGACCCTTAAGATCTTATTGTGGCAAATTATATCACTGTTCTTTTCAAGGAAGCCAGATTCAATTAGATACCTGCCTGAAAAGTATATTTTCATTATCGAAATTGGAATCTTTTTCCCGACCAGACTATTGCCAAGGAAGCAAGAGCAACAACTTCAACTCTACAGCCTGACTAAATTCCAGAACCCTGTGTGACCAGGCAAACTCCTGAAATCTTTCTAACCACCAGTTTTAGATATGCTGTGTCTGTGACCTATTGTGTTTTCCTGTATGTTGTGAGTGCTGCATGGGAAAATTTATGCTCTAGATCAAGTAGGTACAAATGAATCATAATCACCATTTACTGAACACTTATTAGATATCAGACACTGTGCTAAGCCCCAAACATGAATGATCTTATTTAATTTTTGTAAATCTTTAGGGACAAACTATTTTCCCTGTTTTATAGAGAAAGCTAAACTTAGATCATATAACTTGCCCAAAGTCACCAAGTTAGTAAAAGAGCCAGAATTTGAACTCAAGGAGTTTGACTGCAGTACCTATGATTTTAATCATTATATTCTCTTGCCTTTCCTCTTTCCACTTTTGAAATTAAGTCAGAACTAAAACCATTTTTTAAATATTAGAAATGTTTACCTGTGTTGTTTCCTGAAGAAAAAAATCTTACAAAACAAAAGGAAATAAGGGGATAAATGAAAGCCTCTATTGAATATACACAGTGCAAATTATATCACATGAAAATATTAAGCATAGAGCTCACTAATGCCATATCAAGAAAGGGGCTTGTGGAAAAACGGTCATTTGTGATATTTGTGGAGACGCCTCTTAAAAGAGAATTTGTCCTTTATCATCGTTTGAAAAGCTTTAGTAGTCTATTTTCTGGCCTGCTGCAATATTTAAAAAGCTTCCAAGGGACCTGGTCAGTATGTGGCCTGCTTCTGGCCGTATAATCTGTAGAACAGGGACAGAGTAATCATTTGAGAAATACAAAAGTTGTCCTTGTCTTTAGTTTCTCTAATGTCTTTGTAACATTCAGGTAATCTTAAAGTTAAGGCGGGGACTTCCCTGACGGTCCAGTGGTTAAGACTGTGCGCTTCCACTACAGGGGGCACGAGTTCGATCCCTGGTGGGGGAACTGAGATACCACATGCCATGCCACAGCCAAAAAAAAAAGTGAAGGCAGAAGAAGGTGTATGGTGATTGAGGAATACCATAGAAATAGCCACCAAATACCGGAGTGCACAAAATAGAACAAAAGAGCATTAACATTATTAATTTTGTTTTAATATTTTCATTGGGCAATAATGGGATTGCTATAATATCCACAGTTTTGTTTTGTTTTTTTCCTTCTTGGCCCTGCACAGACTTTAGGTTCTTGCTTATTTCAAGAAATTCAAAAACAACCTTCATTTGCACTGTCTCGGATAATTGCTTTTGTCAGCCAGGGCAAGGTAGCGACGTGTGTGGCCGCACCCACCAGGCGGGCAGGGCCCAGAGCTCTGCTGCCGAGCACATGGGTGTCTAATCACTCTGCCAGGCCTTCTGGTTAGGACACTCAGTCAAACTAACAGCTCTCCTGCATGCTCAGGTCTTCTCCTTCCTTCCCTCTTTACACTGGCCCTTTGTGGAAAACTACTAGTAAGACAGCTCTTATCGTTTTAACAGAGAATAGATTTCTTCTCCCTCTTTATTTTTTTTATTATTTCTTTCCTGAGATTAGATTGTTATTTTTATTGGAGTATGGTTGCTTTACAGTGTTGTGTTAGCCTCCACTGCACAACAAAATGAGTCAGCCATACACATACAGACATCCCCTCCCTTTTGGACTTCCCTCCCATTTAGGTTGCCACAGTGCACTAGGTGGGTTCCCTGTGCTATACAGCATGTTCCCATCAGCTGTCCATCTTATACATAGTGTCAATAATATATGTGTGCCAATCCCAGTCTCCCAATTCCTCCCTCCACACCCCTTTCCCCCTTGGTATCCATACATTTGTTCTCTACGTTTGTGTCTCTGTTCTGCTTTGTAAATAAAATCATCTATACCATTTTTCTAGATTCCACATATATGCGTTATTATACGGTATTTGCTTTTCTCTTTCTGACTTAATTCACTCTGTATCACACTCTCTAGGTCCATCCACGTCTCTACAAATGACCCTCTTTAGTTCCCAGCCATTCTTCTCTCCTGCCTGCCTCAGACTTCACATTCTTTTGTTCAGTATCCCTCGTCCAGCACTTCCATCCCCCTCCCTTCCATGTAAGCTCAAGTGTCAGTGTGACAGGAGACTGCAGGACCTCCTTCAAACTCTCCACAGAGTCAGGCCATTCCAGCCTCTCCTCAGCCTCCTCCTTCACCTCCTCTTTTTGGGGAAACGGAGTGGGATCTGTGGTGTAGCTGAGCTTTGCTAACAAGGCGGAGTTGCCTGTGATTTAGCATTTAACTAGGAAGAGAAACATGCTCGCTTTTCCCCAGCATAGGTTCTGTTACCGCAAAGCTTGAGCATGAAGCTTACGGGGAGCTAGAAACTTCACTGAGCCCATCCGTGTTTGCTTCACTCATCCGGGGCTTTGGAGTCATTAACACATTAAACATTTCTATAAAGCAGTGCTGCATTTTATCATAAATCATATCAGTAACAGTAGGTATTTTCAGCTGTACCTTATACTCCTGCTCAAGGAGAAGTAAATATAGAAATAAACAAATAGTAGAGGGCAGAATGAGGCGGCTTTGTGATTCTGCTCTTTTTCATATCCTGGGTGTAGGATTTCATTATGCAAATCTTATCATAGCACCAATTTCCTCTGTCCCCCTCCCTTAGCACCCCCCCAAGTTCAACAAAAATTAATTTCATTTAATTTTTTAAAAATTAGTGTTCTAATGACCACACATGTTCATTCTCATTTAGTCTGTCTAAAATTATGCCAGGAATTCTGTTAAGGAAGTATATACAACAAACATCAGCTATCAACTTTTTCATTTGTTTCCCATGTTCAAAACTCCCTGAGAGATCAGGCTACCCAAGGCAGAGTATTCATGACTCATTCATCCACTTATTCATTCATTACAGGAAACATTGGAGGCTAGCATATAAAAATGAATAAGACATAGTCCATACGCATGAAGAATTTATAATCCCAAGGAGCTTTTTCATTCATTGATTCATTCAGTACTTGCTGATTATGTCCTCAGGTGTTCTCACTTGCAGAACACTCTGGCTATGCATCAGAATTACCTGCAGAGCTTTTAAAAATCAGTATTACCCAGGCCCCACCCTACTTAGAACTGCCAGGCATCTGTCTATTTTAAAGCTTCACAGATGATTCTGGTGTACAGCTAGGATGCTGAGAAACATAGTTCATTGTGGAAGTTCATTGTTTCAGTCAGCACACATCTCCACCTCAGTCCTGTATAACCTTGTATTTTATTTACCATGTTTTCTCTGTCATTCTTTGTGATGTTCTGTGTTATGAATCCTAGCCACTGCAATGCCGACAGCCTGTGTAGCTCCAACGCTGAAATTGACTTGGGACAGGTAAAATCAAGTTGCCACTAAATGCCAAAGTTAGTTTATTGGTTCAGACATCACCCATTCTGGTTCCATAATGCTCACTGCTTTTCTGTTGTGACTGCAAGGTTGAATCCTGCACAGCTCTTCATGTTTTTCTCTTGAAGCAAGAGGATACTGCAGTTATCCAAAGGGCTTTGAAATGGGGAACCAGATGTAAGTTAAATATGGTGGTAGGAGCCATGTCATAAAGATTATAAGCTTGTTTTAGGAATGAAGTGGGGACTGTGTTGGCTTAATACCAAGAGGATACTGGCACTGTCTTTTTTTTTTTTTTTTGGTAATTAATTAATTTCGGGCTGTGTTGGGTCTTCGTTGCTGCCCGTGGGCTTTCTTTAGTTGTGGTGAGTGGGGGTTATTGTTCGTTGCGGTGCGCAGGCTTCTCATTGCGGTGGCATCTCTTGTTGCAGAGCACGGGCTCTAGGCACGCAGACTTCAGTAGTTGTGGCACGTGGGCTCAGTAGTTGTGGTGCACGGGCTTAGCTGCTCCGCAGCACGTGAGATCTTCCTGGACCAGGGCTCAAATCCGTGTCTCCTGCATTGGCAGGCAGATTCTTAACCACTGCGCCACCAGGGAAGCCCCAGCATTGTCTTCTTAATTAAGTCTGCCTGGATGATATAGCATTACCTGTTGATCAGTTTCCTCTCACGGCCTCTCATTCATTCCTTCATTCAGTGAATATTTATTGAATACTTACATCAGGCACTGTGTTAGGGCTGCGGATATAGTGGTGAACAAAGTAGAAGTGGTTCTACTTATTTCTTTGAGCCTTCCCAAGAGACTATATAGCTTCATAATTTTGTCAGTATCACAGTGTCCTTTCTCCTGAGCTTCTACCCGCTGATTAGCAGGGAAGACAGATTACCTAAATATCCAATCTCGTTTAAAGCTTAAGCTGATGCAGTGACTCAAACTGTCCCTTGAGGTAGTATCACAAATGACAGGCCTGTCCGTCTCTGGGTCTCAAGGGCAATGTCCCTCATCCACCTGAGTGCTGCTTCCTTTGCTGGCATTACAGCTGAAATATGGCTGTAGGCTGCCTGATCAGAACCCGGTAGCACTCTTGCTGGCTGGGCTTCACCTTGGCTTCTACTGGTTGCATATCCCTGAGTCTGTGCTGCATCTGCCGTCCTCTCTCCTCTTGTAATCTTTCAGGGTCTGTGCCTTATATGACCTATGGGAGCTCAGGACACCTGAATCTCAGGCTCTTCTCTGCCAGCCCTGCTACAACACTGAGTCGCTGTGTCTGTGCCCCATGTGGTGGTGAAGGCCACTGGAGAGTTGATCTTGTCCTGGAGTCTCAAACAAACAAGAAGAGAGGGCAGGCACTCAGCCTTTGGTTTCATCCTCTCTTAATAGACTCTGCAGGCAGAGGAAATGAGAGCTGCTTTGCCGCCCTTCCCCCAGTCTCTCAGAGTCTGGAAGGACTGGGCTTTCTCTGACATTATATCCTCTTCCTTCCATAGACCTAATGTGGCTGAATAGCTGGATGGAATATCTTCTCCACATTCTCTTTTATGTAGACTTGTTGATATAGCAAAGGGAGAGGTAAAGAATTTTGGAAAATCCTCTCGCAAGACAACTTGGCTTGCCAGGCTGCTGTCTTTAGGCACGTTGTAGATTCTGTTGTTGTGTGCAGTTGTTCATTCTCTGTTCCTGTTGCCATGTGACTTGTAGCACCTCCTATGAGAAGAGTACACATCCTTGCCCCATTGAAGTGGGGCTGAGACAAGTGATTTTCATTGGTCAATGGCATGTGAGCGGACGTGATAGAGGCCACATCTGAGCAGAAGCTTTGAGAGTCAGTGCAGGTCTCTTGCACCACCAGCCCTCATGTTCTATTTCTTCTGCCATGAGGGTGGCATGACCAAAACAGGGACTTCTTTGTCAGCCTGCGTCACAGGATGAGCTGACACTGGATGTGGCCAAGCTCTAATGTGAGTAAGAGATAAAATTGTGTTGCTATAAGCCACTGAGATTTGGGGTTATTTGTTACTGTAACAAAGCTGACTAATATACGCCATAATATTTTGCATATCGAAAGCCAAATGTCACTTCCTTCTTTCTATTTATAGTCCTTCTCTAATAAATCGTAATCTTTCCCCGAGCAGATGGATGCCTTGAGCTAGACAGGGTGAAGGTTATGCATTCAGAAAGGCAAAAGAATAAAGCATCTTAATTCTTTTCAAAATATTGCCAAGTTACATACATAAAGAGAGGAACTTCATATGGAAAACAAACTGTGATTTTTTGGTTTTGTTTGTTTTTGATTTGTGTGTGTTTTGCTTTTGGGTTGTTTGCTCCAAAAGAAAGAAGTAATCACCATTGTATAAATACATGGTGGTATATGCCATGCATACAGCACATCTAGGTGACAATTAGAAAGTGGTTATTAAAGAATAGAAAGTAACATTTTGAGGTTATGGTATTGTTACAGAGACGTAATATGTAGAAGAGGGTGCTAACCTCATACAGTGGCGGGTAAACTCTGGGCTGTGATCTCAGAGTTGTGGTCCATAGTTTGTGACCAACCACAGGATCCCTTCTGTCCTTATGCATGTGATTGAGTTCAAATTCCAACAGACAGCAAGGATTCTTCTTGCCATTTTTCATTCTGTTGTATTTTAGGGACTTGCAAGCAGGTAAGACTTATTTAGTGGTGAATACACCTGCTGTTCGTTTACTTGTTGCAGAGGCAAACAAAAGAACTGGAAAACAATGAGGAAAGAACTGTTGGTCCCGCAGTGATTATTTTAGCTACATCTGTGCACACACAGTAGTCACCATGAGCAGATAAATTTTGGAAAAGGTAGAAAAACATAGTAGCTTTTTCCTTTAGAAATGCCTAGGGTTCTGCTGGATTTGAGTGATCAGAATTTCCCTGCTACTGTGGTTCATTTCTGGTTTTGTATACAGAACTGCCCACTATTTTCTGTTCGAGAAAAAGCATTTCGCCATGCTCAAACCTGAGATTTTCTAAGAAAAAAAGTGAAACTGAGCAGGACCCCGTGGGGCCCTCCTGGCTACAAAAACCCCTCTTTGTTCCCTGTTTTCTTGTTTGTAGAAAAAATTTAAAAAGGCTTTCTCCTAGGCCTTCCCTGAGTTCCAGAGAGCAGGCTCCAGCAGTTAATAGGACAACAGAGTCACAGGACTCTTAGTTCCTCCTGAAGAGCTATAGATAACAATCTGATGCATATCTTTGAGTTATTCTGCAGAAACTAAGACCCCCCCACCCAGGTGGAGGATGATGACTGCATGCTGACCACAAGCACATAGACCCCAGACAGGTTGGAACCAGAAGGTTCAGATTCTGGAGACATCACCCTACTACCTCACCATCAACCAATCAGAAGAGAGTCACATACCCTGCAGCACTCACCCCAAATTTTGCCTTTGAAAATTCTTCCCCGAAAGAATTTGGAGTCTTTTGAGCATGAGCCACCCATTCTCCTTGCTTGGCCCTTGCAATAAACCTTTCTTTGCTCCAGACTCCAACATTTCTGTTTGTTTGGTCTCACTATGCATCAGGCACATGAACTTGGGTTCAACAACAAGAATAACAGTCCTACTGTTATTGAAGTCCAACTTCAGATACTTTGTCTTGATGGACAAAGTTTATAGCTGGACCTGATAACAGGTTTGTAGGTCAGTTCTCTCATGAGTACATAAAGTATAAACTTTTAAGAAAACAGTAACATAAGGCCTAATTGTTTTTAAAGTAATTGATCACGTACTATGAATTTGGAAAGAAACAAACTAGCTCATGAGAAATATAGTAATAGATATTTTAGTATATTCCAGTACAGTCAAATGCTATTTTAAATTTAAGTAGATAAAAGTAGATAATAAGTGGAGCACATTTTGTTCAAGACAAAATATATGAATTTTTTTTTTTTTTTCTTTTTTGCGATACGTGGGCCTCTCACTGTTGCGGCCTCTCCCGTTGCAGAGCATAGGCTCCGGTCCCGCAGGCTCAGCAGCCATGGCTCATGGGCCCAGCCACTCCGTGGCATGTGGGATCTTCCCGGACCGGGGCACGAACCCGTGTCCCCTGCATCGGCAGGTGGACTCTCAACCACTGCGCCACCAGGGAAGCCCAAAATATATGAAATTTGTTTCATTCAAAAAAAAGAAAATTAGACTGACAATGATTGCCTGAGCCTATATAAGCAAAGGCAATGAGGCAATGAGAAAAGGCTGTTTTTTTTTCTGGGTCAGATTTCAGAACTCATCTTGTTTAAGAAAGAAAATCATACCTGCTGATCCCCAGAAACTCAGTAAGTGAGCAGCCACCAAACCTGGCTTTTCAGAGCAGCAGGCCCCTTACCTGTCACTCATTTGGCATCTACATCTATTTGCTTTACCTGTACTTGTCAGATGTTCCATCTCCTATTCTCCTAATGCACCTTTCTCTGAGTAATTCTTCCACTGAGTCCTGTGCACCAAATTTTATTCTAAAGACAACAGTATTCCATATTTATACTCAGAATGCTAATTAATCCATGAGTTACCTTTTAGTGCATAGAATACTCTTATAACCAGAAAAATGAATGCTCACTTCCTGAGTCTGATTTATTCGGTTGTCCCTATACCTTGGCAGACTGGAGATAGATGTATCTAATCTCCACACCTCTGCTTTGTTTCCTAGAATGTTCTTCTCCTTCGTTTCTATCTTCCTCCAAGGCCCATTCGCACTCCATTCCTCCATGAAGCCTCCCTCACTCCCTCTGGACCCCAGCTGGATGTTATCACTCTCATCTCTGCATTGTGATAGCATTGAATTACTATTTTTCTCATAGGGAATGTTAATGATATTTGGGTCTATGTTATAGTTATTTGTATACATTGTGTATCTCTCCTGTTAATGTTGATGGTGATAGCAGTTACCATATTTTGAGACCTTTCTGTTTGCCAGACCCTGGGCTAAACACTTTATACCTCACAATAACTCTGTGAGTTAACTATTATTATCCCATTTCTGCAAATGAGGAAATTGAGGCTAAAAGAGCTTAAGGCAAGGTGAGCCAAGGTCATAGAGCTAAATATAGTAAAGTCTGTTCAACTCCAGAACGAATGATTTTTTTTTTTTTTGCGGTACGCAGGCCTCTCACTGTTGTGGCCTCTCCCGTTGTGGAGCACAGGCTCCGGACGCGCAGGCTCAGCAGCCATGGCTCACGGGCCCAGCCGCTCCGCGGCATGTGGGATCTTCCCAGACCGGGGCACGAACCCGTGTCCCCTGCATCGGCAGGTGGACTCTCAACCACTGCACCACCAGGGAAGCCCTAGAACCAATGCTTTTAATCACTCCTCTGCTACTGAGTTATGAACTTCTTAAGGTTGGGAATTGAGGGGGAATGGAGCAAAACACATTTACTGAATATCTAATCTGTGCCTGATGCTTGAGTAGGGGCTTTCAGGTGCATTGTTTGTCATGTGAGGTAATGCTATCTTTTCCATTTTCAGATGATTATCGTTCACTGTAAACAAAATTTGAAAAGACAAGGAATAGACTTTGAGAAGATACTTATAGTACATGTAACTGGGAAAAGACCGAGAGCCAAAATATAATCAATAAGGAGAAGACCGATTTCCCAATTTAAAACATGAGCAGAAGACATGAACAGGAAGTTTACTGCAGGAGAAACCTATAATAGACAAAAACACATGAAATGATACTCAGCCTATTTAGTAATTAGGGAAATAAAAGTTAAAACAATGAGATACCATTTCATACCCATAGTGTTGGGAAAATTAAAACACCTGTTGAATGAGAATGCTCCTACAATGTTGGGTGCAAAAGAAAATGATGGAGAACAATTTGTGATGGGAAGATTATCATGCCCTGTGACCAGCAATTCCACTTCTAGATATATACCCTAGAGAAATTCTCTCAGGAGGCAGGTTCAGTGCCAGTATTATTTGGGGAATGGGTAAACTGTGGTATTTTCATAAAGGAAATCATAGGGAATTAAATGATCTGCCAGACATCTGGGGTTTTTTCCCCTGTATTTTTTCTGTGACTGAAATATCTTATAACTTAAAAGATGAAACAAAACCTAGATTGTAGACCATGTTTTGTATATTGTAACACTTAATGATCATTTATTGAATTAAACATTTGTGTGTACAATGTTAACTGCAGTCGTAGGATACTGAATGCTTACTTATTCCTAGGTGCTGTATGTACCTCACACTCTTTTCTTCTTTTCCCCACAACAACCCTGCAATGCAGGAATTGTTAGACTAGCTAGTAAATGAGGAAAATGAGGCCCAGGGAGGTAAAGTATGTCTTCTTTCTTGATCTTGCTGATTCTCAGAAATCCACAAAGTATTACTTTTGTCTCTTGAAAGCATCAATGCTCCATATCTTAAAATCAGGAAATAACTTGATCTCTCAGAAGAGTCCAGTTTAATATTAGTAAAAATGAAATTCAAACACTATAAATGTTCTCAAAGACTTTCATGTTTGGTAATTCCCCTTATAATTTCATTTTTAGACCCTTGGAAGGATCTCTGCTTTGTTGGGAGTGTGAGAACCATAAATAAGTCCAACTTCCTTTAAAAGGGGCTTTAAAAGTTCACTCTACAGTTTTAAAGTCTAGATGTAAACAGATGTTGAGGGAGGAACTTATTTCTGAAAAAAAAATAGATGAAAAGGTGTTGTGCTAAAACAGCATCTTTCTCACAATGAGACATGTTCCTCATCACAGGGTTCAGGATGCTTTGCAGTGGTCTGCCTGTTGTTAACCTCCCTGTCTGGCAAAGCTGTTTTCTATCCAAAGCCCTTGGCTTTCTTATTCTTGCCTCTGAGCCTTTGTACATGCCATTTTCTCTGAATAAAGTGTTTTTCTCAACATCATGGCTTAGGACTCCTTTGTCAGGCTATCACTGGTAATGCCTCATTTGTAGCAATTCCTAAGACAAACTCTAGATGGGAGGTACTAGAGGATCTGGGGAAATTTAGGAGAGATGAAGATATCCTTGGATATCTGTTGTCGAGGTGGTAGCTACATTTACAAGGCAGGGACATCTCTCAGAGACCCTTGATCACAACCTAGGAGTGTACATAATTGGTGAGGCCCAAGAAGGGGACTTTTTTTAAGAATTGAAGTATAGTTGATTTACAATATTGTTTTAGTTTCAGGTGTACAGCATAGTGATTCAGTATTTTTGCAGATTATACTCCATTATTGATTATTAAAAGATAATGGGGGGGCTTCTCTGGTGGCGCATGGTTGAGAGTCCGCCTGCCGATACTGGGCCCGTGAACCATGGCCACTGGGCCTGCGTGTCCGGATGCTCCGCAACAGGAGAGGCCACAACAGTGAGAGGCCCATGTACTGCCAAAAGAAAAAAAAAAGATCATGGGTATAATTCCCTGTCCTATACAATAAACCTTTGTGGCTTTTCTATTATATATAGTAGTTTGTATCTGTCAGTTCCATACCCCTAATTTGTCCTTCCCCCTTTCCTCTCCCCTCTGGTAACCACAAGTTTGTTTTCTGTATCTGTGAGTCTGTTTCTGTTTTGCATATATATTCATTTGTATTATTTTTTAGATTCCACATATGTGATATCATACAGTATTTGTCTTTCTCTGACTTGTTTCACTTAGCATAATATTCTCTAGATTCATCCACATTGCTACAAATGGCAGAATTTTATTCTTTTTATGGCTGAGTAATATTCCAGTGTGCGTGTGTGTGTGTGTGTGTGTGTGTGTGTGTGTGTGTAAAACTTCTTCATCCAATTATCTGTCGAGGGGGCACTTGGGTTGCTTCCATATCTTGGGTATTGTATATAGTGCTGCTGTGAACATTGGGGCGCATATATCTTTTCAAATTAGTGTTTTCATTTTTTCTGGATATATACTCATGAGTGGAATTGCTGGATCGTATGGTAGTTATATGTTTAGTTTTTTAAGGAACGTCCATACTGTTTTCCATAGTGGCTGCATCAACTTACATTCCCACCAACAGTGCAGGAGGGTTCCCTTTTCTTCACATCCTCTCAAACATTTGTTATTTGTTGACTTTTTGATGATGGCCATTCTGACAGGTATGAGGTGATTCCTCATTGTAGTTTTGATTTGCATTTCTCTAATAATTAGTGATGTTGAGGTTCTTTTCATGTGCCTGTTAGCCATCTGTATGTATTTTTTGGAAAAATATTTATTCAGGTCTTCTGCCCAGTTTTTAATTGGGCTGTTTGGTTTTTTTTTTTTTTTTTTTTTAAATTGGAGTATAGTTGAGTTACAATGTTGTGTAAGTTTCGGGTGTACAGCAAAATGATTCAGTTGTATGTATACATATATTCATTCTTTTTTAGGTTCTCTTCTCATATAGGTTATCACAGAATATTGAGTAGAATTCCCTCTGCTATACAGTAGGTCCTTGTTGGTTACCTATCTTATATATAGTAGTATGTGAATGTTCACACACTACTGATTTATCAGTAAGCTGCTGATTTATCCTTCCCCCTCAAATTTCCCCTTTGGTAGCCATAAGTTTGTTTCCAATATCTGTTAAGTCTGTTTCCATCTTGTGACTAAGTTCATTTGTATTATTTTTTTAAAAACTAGGTTCCACAAATGAGTGATACCATATAATATTTGTCTTTCTCTGTCTGACTTACTTCACTTAGTAAGATAATCTGTAGGTCCATCCATGTTGCTGCAATGGCATTATTTCATTCTTTTTATGGCTGAGTAATATTCCATTGTATATGTACCACATCTTCTTTGTCCATACCTCTGTTAATGGATATTTATGTTGCTTCCATGTCTTGGCTATTGTAAATAGTGCTCCAGTGAACATTGGGATGCATGTATATTTTCAGATTATGGTTTTCTCCAGATATATGCCCAGGAGTGTGATTGCTGGATCATATAGTAGTTCTCTTTTTAGTTTATTAAGGAACCTCCATACTGTTCTCCACAGTGGTTATACGAACTTACATTCCCACCAACAGTGTAGGAGGGCTCCCTTATCTCCATACCCTCTCTGGCATTTATTGTTTGTAGACTTTTTGGTGATGGCATTCTGACTCCTGTGAAATGATAGCTCATTGTACTTTTAGTTTGCATTTCTCTGATAATTAGTGATGTTGAGCATCTTTTCATGTGATTTTTGGCCATCTGTATGTCTTCTTTAGAGAAATGTCTATTTAGATCTTCTGCCCATTTTTTGATTGGGTTGTTTGTTATTTTGACATAGAGGTGCATGAGTTGTTTGTATATTTTGGAGATTAATCCCATGTTGGTCGCATTGTTTGCAGATATTATCTCCCGTTCTGAGGGTTGTCTTTTTGATTATGGTTTCCTGTGCTGTGCAGAAGCTTTTAAGTTTAATTAGGTGCCATTTGTTTATTTTATTTTCATTATTCTAGAAGGTGGATCAAAAAGATATTGCTGCAATTTATGTCAAAGTGTGTTCTGCCTTTTTTTTTGAGTTTTATTATTATTTTTAAAAATGTTAACATCTTTATTGGAGTACTGTTGCTTTACAATATTGTGTTAGTTTCTGCTCTGTAACAAAGTGAATCAGCTGTAGGTATACATATATCCCCATATCCCCTCTCTCTTGAGCCTCCCTCCCAACCTCCCTATCCCACCCCTCTAGGTGGTCACAAAGCAGCGAGCTGGTCTCCCTGTGCTATGCAGCTGCTTCCCACTAGCTATCTATTTTACATTTGGTAGTGTATATATGTCAATGTTACTCTCTCACTTTGTCCCAGCTTACCCTTCCCCCTCCCTGTTTCCTCAAGTCCATTCTCTACGTCTGCATCTTTATTCTTGTCTTACCCCTAGGTTCATGAGAACCTTTTTTTTTAGGTTCTGTATATATGTATCAGCATAACGGTGTTTGTTTTTCTCTTCCTGACTTACTTCACTCTGTATGACAGACTCTAGGTCCACCCACCTCACTACAAATAACTCAATCTCATTTCTTTTTATGGCTGAGTAGTATTCCATTGTATATATGTGCCACATCTTCTTTATCCATTCATCTGTCAATGGACGTTTAGGTTGCTTCCATGTCCTGGATATTGTAAATAGAGCTGCAATGAACATTGTGGTACATGTCTCTTTTTGAATTATGGTTTCCTCAGGGTATATGCCCAGTAGTGGGATTGCTGGGTCATATGGTAGTTCTAGTTTTAGTTTTTTAAGGAACCTCCATACTGTTCTCCATAGTGGCTGTATCAATTTACATTCCCACCAACAGTGCAAGAGGGTTCCCTTTTCTCCACACCCTCTCCAGCATTTATTGTTTGTAGATTTTTTGATGATGCCCATTCTGACCGGTGTGAGGTGATACCTCATTGTGGTTTTGATTGGCATTCCTCTAATGATTAGTGATGTTGAGCATCCTTTCATGTGTTTGTTGGCAGTCTGTATATCTTCTTTGGAGAAATGTGTGTTTAGGTCTTCTGCTCAGTTTTGGATTGGGTTGTTTGTTTTTTTGATATTGAGCTGCATGAGCTGTTTTGCATATTTTGAAGATTAAACCTTTGTCAGTTGCTTCATTTGAAAATATTTTCTCTCATTCGGAGGCTTGTTTATGGTTTCCTCTTGTTTACGGTTTCCTTTGCTGTGCAAAAGCTTTTAAGTTTCATTAGGCCCCATTTGTTTATTTTTGTTTTTATTTCCATTTCTCTAGGAGGTGGGTCAAAAAGGATCTTGCTGTGATTACCTCTAAGAGTTTTATAATGTCTGGCCTTACATTTAGGTCTTTAATCCGTTTTGAGTTTATTTTTGTGTATGGTGTTAGGAATTGTTCTGATTTCATTCTTTTACATGTAGCTGTCCAGTTTCCCCAGCACCATGTATTGAAGACACTGTCTCTTCTCCATTGTATATTCTTGCCTCCTTTATCAAAGATAAGGTGACCATATGTGCATGCCTTTATCTCTGGGCTTTCTATCCCTTTCCATTGATTTATATTTCTGTTTTCATGCCAGTCCCAAACTGTCTTGATTACTTTAGCTTTGTAGTATAGTCTGAAGTCAGGGAGCCTGATTCCTCAAGCTCCATTTTTCTTTCTCAAGATTGCTTTGGCTGTTCAGGATCTTTTGTGTTTCCATACAAATTGCAAAATTTTTTGTTCTAGTTCTGTGAAAAATACCATTGGTAGTTTGATAGGTATTGCACTGAATCTTTAGATTGCTTTGGGTAATATAGTCATTTTCACAATGTTGATTCTTCAGTCCAAGAACATGGTATGTCTCTCCATCTGTTTAATCCATCTTTTTCTCCATCATCTTTAATTTCTTTCATCACTGTCTTAAAGTTTTCTGCATACAGGTCTTTTGTCTCCTTAGGTAGGTTTATTCCTAGATATTTTATTCTTTTTGTTGTAATGGTAAATGGGAATGTTTCCTTAATTTCCCTTTCAGATTTTTCATCATTAGTGTATAGGAATGCAAGAGATTTCTGTGCATTAATTTTGTATCCTGCCACTTTACCACATTCATTGATTAGCTCTAGTAGTTTTCTGGTAGCATCTTTAGGATTCTCTATGTATAGTATCATGTCATCAGCAGACAGTGACAGTTTTACTTCTTCTTTTCTAATTTGGATTCCTTTTATTTCTTTTTCTTCTCTGATTGCTGTGGCTAACACTTCCAAAAGCATGTTGAATAATAGTGGTGAGACTGGGCAACCTTGTCTTGTTCCTGATCTTAGTGGAAATGGTTTCAGTTTTTCACCATTAAGAACGATGTTGGCTATTGGTTTGTCATATATGGCCTTTAATATGTTGAGGTATATTCCCTCTATGCCTACTTTCTGGAGAGTTTTTATTATAAATGGGTGTTGAATTTTGTCGTGAGCTTTTTCTGCATCTATTGAGATTATCATATGGTTTTTATCCTTCATTCTGTTAATATGGTGTATCACATGGATTGATTTGCATATGTTGAAGAATCCTTGCATTCCTGGGATAAACCCTACTTGATCGTGGTGTATGATCCTTTTAATGTGCTGTTGGATCCTGTTTGCTGGTATTTTGTTTAGGATTTTTGCATCTATGCTCACTAGTGATATTGGCCTGTAGTTTTCTTTCTTCATGGCATCTTTTTCTGGTTTTGGTATCAGGGTGATGGTGGCTTCATAGAATGAGTTTGGGAGTGTTCCTCCCTCTGCTGTATTTTGGAAGAGTTTGAGAAGGATAGGTGTTAGCTCTTCTGTAAATGTTTGGTAGAATTCACCTGTGAAGCCATCTGGTCCTGGGCTTTTGTTTTTTTGGAAGATTTTAAATCACAGTTTCAGTGTCAGTGCTTATGATAGATCTGTTCATATCTTCTGTTTCTTCCTGGTTCAGTCTTGGAAGATTGTGCTTTTCTAAGACTTTGTCCATTTCTTCCAGGTTGTCCATTTAATTGGCATATAGTTGCTTGTAGTAATCTCTCATGATCCTTTGTATTTCTGCAGTGTCAGTTGTTAGTTCTCCTTTTTCATTCCTCATTCTGTTGATTTGAGTCTTCTCCCTTTTTTTCTTGATGAGTCTGGCTAATGGTTTATCAATTTGGTTTATCTTCTCAAAGAACCAGCTTTTAGTTTTATTGATCTTTGCTATTGTTCCCTTCATTTCTTTGTCATTTATTTCTGATCTGATCTTTATGATTTCTTTCCTTCTGCTAACTTTGGGGTATTTTCATTCCTCTTTCTTTGATTGCCTTACGTGTAAAGTTAGATTGTTTATTTGAGATGTTTCTTGTATTTTGGGATAGGATTGTATTGCTATAAACTTTCCTCTTAGAACTGCTTTTGCTGCATCTCATAGGTTTTGCGTCATTGTGTTTTCTTGTCATTTGTTTCTAGGTATTTTTGATTTCCTCTTTGATTTCTTTAGTGATCTCTTGGTTATTTAGCCTGCATGTGTTTGTATTTTTTACAGTTTTTTTCCCTGTAATTGATATGTAGTCTCATATCATTGTGGTTGGAAAAGATACTCGATATGATTTCAGTTTTCTTAAATTTACTGAGGATAGATTTGTGACCCAAGATATGATCTATCCTGGAGAATGTTCCATGGGCACTTGAGAAGAAAGTGTAATCTGCTGTTGTTGGATGGAATGTCCTATAAATATCAATTAAGTCCATCTGGTTTAATGTATCATTTAAAGCTTGTTTTTCCTTATTTATTTTCATTTTGTATGATCTGTCCATTGGTAAAAGTGGGACATTAAAGTCCTCTTCTATTATTGTGTTACTGTTGATTTCCGCTTTATGGCTATTAGCATTTGCCTTATGTTTTGAGGTGCTCCTATGTTGGGTGCATAAATATTTACAATTGTTATATCTTCTTCTTTGATTGATCCCTTGATCGTTATTTAGTGTCCTTCTTTGTCTATTGTAGTAGTCATAATTTTAAAGTCTGTTTTGTCTGAAATGAGAATTGCTATTCCAGCTTTCTTTTGATTTCCATTTGCATGGAATATCTTTTTCCACCCCCCGACTTTCAGTCTGTATGTGTCCCTAGGTCTGAAGTGGGTCTCTTATAGACAGTATATATACAGGTCTTGTTTTTGTATCCATTCAGCCACTCTGTGTCTTTTGGTTGGAGCATTTGATCCATTTACATTTAAGGTAATTATTGATATGTATGTTTCTATTACCATTTTCCTAATTTTTTGGGGGGGGGGGTTTGGGGGTCTTTTCTTTCTCTTGTGTTTCATGCCTAGAGAAGTTCCTTTAGCATTTGTTGTAAAAGCTGGTTTGGTGCTGCTGAATTCTCTTAGCTTTTGCTTGTCTGTAAAAGTTTTAATTTCTCCATTGAATCTGAATGAGATCCTTGCTGGGTAGAGTAATCTTCGTTGTAGGTTCTTCCCTTTCATCACTTTAAATATGTCCTGCCACTCCCTTGTGGCTGGCAGAGATTCTGCTGCAGGATCAGCTGTTAACCTTATGGGGATTCCCTTGTATGTTATTTGTTGCTTTTCCCTTGCTGCTTTTAATATTTTTTCTTTGTATTTAATTTTTGATAGTTTGATTAATATGTGTCTTGGAGTGTTTCTCCTTGGATTTGTCCTGGATGGAACTCTCTGTGCTTCCCAGACTTGATTAACTATTTTCTTTCCCATGTTATATAGACTAACTATTTCCTTTCCCATGTTAGCAAAGTTTTCAACTATAATCTCTTCCAGTATTTTCTCAGTCCCTTTCTTTTTCTCTTCTTCTTCTGGGACCCCTATAATTTGAATGTTGGTGCGTTTAATGTTGTCCCAGAGGTCTCTGAGACTGTCCTCAGTTCTTTTCATTCTTTTTTCTTTATTCTGCTCTGCAGTGTTTATTTCCACTACTTTATCTTCCATGTCACTTATCCATTCTTCTTCCTCAGTTATTCTGCTATTGATTTCTTATAGAGAATTTTTAATTTCATCTATTGTGTTGTTCATCATTGTTTGTTTGCTCTTTAGTTCTTCTAGGTCCTTGTTAAGTGTTTCCTTTTTATTTTTCCATTCTATCTCCCAGATTTTGGATCATCTTTACTATCATTATTCTGAATTCTTTTTCAGGTAGACTGCCTATTTCTTCTTCGTTTGTTTGGTCTGGTGGGTTTTTACCTTGCTCCTTCATCTGGTGCATATTTCTCTGTCTTCTCATTTTGTTTAAGTTACTGCATTTGCTGGCTCCTTTTCACAGTCTCTTGTTCATAGTTCCCGTTGTTTTTGGTGTCTGTCACCAGTGGGTGAGGTTGGTTCACTGGCTTGTGTAGGCTTCCTTGTGCCTGTGTTCTGGTGGGTGGGGCTGAATCTTGTCCTTCTGTTGGGCAAGACCACATCCAGTGATGTATTTTGGGGTTTCTATGAACTTAGTATGACTTTAGGCAGCCTCTCTGCTAATGAGTGGCGTTGTGTTCCTGTCTTGCTAGTTGTTTGGCATGGGGCATCCAGCACTGGAGCTTGCTGGCCATTGGGTGGAGCTGCTTTAACCCCCTCCTGTCTGGGTGGGGAGCAGATGCCTGAGAGCAGCCTACACGCAGAGGCAGGGTCAGAACCAAAGCTGAACCCCAAGAGCTGTGCGAACAAAGAAGAGAAAGGTAAATTTCTCTGTGCAGCCTGAAGAGAAGTGGATTAAATCCCCACAATCAACTTGATGAACCCTGCATCTGTGGAATACCTGAATAGACAATGAATGTTCCCAAAATTGAGGCAGTGGACTTTGGGAGCAACTGTAGACTTGGGGTTTGCTTTCTGCATCTGATTTGTTTCTGGTTTTTATGTTTATCTTAGTTTAGTTTTTAGTGCTTTTTATCATTGGTGGATTTGTTTATTGGTTTGGTTTCTTGTTTTTTATATTTTTTAATTTTTATTTTATTATTATTTTTTACTTAAAAAATTTTTTTTCCCTTTTTTCTCTTTTTGTGAATGTGTATGTGTTTGTTTCTTTGTGTGATTTTTGTCTGTGTAGTTTTGCTTTTACCATTCGGTTTGGGGTTCTATATGTTCTTGTTTTTTTTTTTTTCCTTTGTTTTTTCTTTCTTTTCTTCCAAGCCATGTGGCTGGCAGGGTCTTGGTGCTCCAGCCGGGTGTCAGGCCTGAGCCTCTGAGGTGGAAGAGCCGAGTCCAGCACCTTGGACCACCAGAGACCCTCCGGCCCCACGTAATATCAATCAGCGAGAGCTATCCCAGAGATCTCCATATCAACACTAAGACCCAGTTTCTAAGAGTTTTATAGTGTCCAGCCTTACATTTAGTTCTTTGATCCCTTGAGTTTATTTTTGTGTATGGTGTTGGAAAATGTTCTAATTTCATTCTTTTCCATGTAGCTGTCCAGTTTTCCCAGCATCACTTATGGAAGAGACTGTCTTTTCTCCCTTGTATATTCTTTCCTCCTTTGTCGTAGATTAATTGACCATAGGTGCGTGGGTTTCTTTCTGGGGTTTCTATCCTCTTGCAGTGATCTGGGTTGTTTGTTTTTTTGATATTGAGTTGTGTGAGCTGTTTGTATGTTTTGGATACTAGTCCCTTGTCAGTTCCATCATTTGCAAATATTTTCTCCCATTCTATAGATTGTCTTTTTGTTTTGTTGATGGTTTCCTTGGATGTTCTACAAAATTTTGCTTTTAAGTTTAATCAGGACCCATTTAGAAGGGTGCTTCTTCCATCTCCCCACTGCAACATTCCTGCATATCTACAGATCTAACAGCTATTGGACCTACAGACTCCTCCTACCCTAGTCTCCCATCTTCATTCTCTCCAGAACTTGCTGCATCTTTTTTTTTTTTTTACCAAATTCAGCATCTTTATAGAGTTTAAGCTTTGGGGCATTTTTTTCTGATCCCCATACAGCTGTTCTATAACAAACAGATATACCTCGGAACTTTCTGATACCAAGCTGATAATTACTTGCTTATACGGAAAACAGTATGCTGCTGTAGAAATAGTGCTAGAACGCTAGAGGATCTAGAGTCAGGGCTGGCTCTTCCATTTCATGTATGACCCTGAGCCAGTCTCTCTTTTCCCTCCCTACTAGAAGGAAGGCAAGCTCATTGGTGTGCTGGAGCCAGGCTGTCCTGGCTCACAAAATCTGTTAAATTTTCAGTAACATTGTCAGCTGTTGCTTTTCAAAAATTATTCAAGCATCAGAATATTCCTTATTTTATTTCCTGCTGTCTCTTTTGTAACTGTGTCTATATATATATAATATAAAGTTTTTCATTTTAATCATTTTTAAGTATGAATTTCAGTTACATTAAAACAATTCTGTGAGTTGCCTTTTGTGAGCTAGTAAAAAACATGAAAATTATTAGAACTTAAATTATAAAGTTATATTTTAAAAATATAGGTGGAAGGGAGGTGCAAGTGGGAGGAGATATGGGATATATGTATATGTATAGCTGATTCACTTTGTTATAAAGCAGAAACTGAAACACCATTGTAAAGCAATTATACTCCAATAAAGGCGGTTAAAAAAAAGAAGAAAAATATGAATGCTCAAAACTTACCATTTTATGATTATCTATGCTCTTCAGTGTATTTACATCTATTACATCTAAATTGTGGAAATACTATACAATGGTGTACTACTGTACTTTTTTTCCCAACTCTGAGTTCACTGACTTCATATTGATAGCATAAAATTGGTCATGGTAGGAGTATTTATAGCACTGAAATCATCAAACCTACAAATCAGCGTTTGGTTTATTGTTTTGTTGATGATCTAAATTTAAGAAAATGGTGGATAAAATGTTAATAATTTATTGTCTATGGCTATTACATAGCGAATAGCACAAAAAATTGAGAAAATATTCTTCTAATGTTTGAAAACTATTAATTTAGCAAAGAAGTCACTCAGACTATTGAGAAATGAGTGAAGTTCCAACATATGACTTTGTTATTTCAATTCTGTCTTATTATAGTAAAGGAAATGTTAAATCATAAGTTCTTGGTGACCCTACACTCAAAGAGCTGGTTGTTAAATATTTATAAATATACCACTGATAAAGCTCCATAAGAGCAGGAACTTAGTCTTGTTCATCACTGTAAACAGGGATCCCAGAAAAGTACCTGGCTTGTTGAACAAATGAAGACACTTAACTTCTCAGTGTCTCAGTTTCTCATCTGTAAATTAAGGACAGTGTTCCTAAGCTGCTTCCTAGGACAGTCTTCCTTTGAGACCTGGGGTGAGGGAAGAGCCAAGGTGATAGTAAAGATGAAAGTGCTTTATAAACAAGCAGCACTAAACAAATGTAAAGTAGTCTTATTAAAATATGGTGTGATATGATAACATATATTTAATATATACTTTCTTCATATGTTGATTAGAGGACTCTTTAATGAAATAAGGATTTTTATATAAATCATTTGCTTCACCCAAAGAAAACATATATTCACTTTATTTCTTTAAATACTTGGCAGTCTTTTCTTTTGCCTGATTCAGTTGTAGGTGGTCTAGAAAATACCAGAGAAATATATTCCTTGCACTGAAAGAGTGTATGATCTGCTACTCTGCCAAGGACTCTAATTTTTTTTTTCTTAATGAGATGCCAAAGATATTGTGAGCAGCCTTTCTGGTTATAAAAACTCTTCTTCCCCTGCCTTTAAAGTAGCATAGATTTTCTTCTCCAGGGCATCTTGGATGGTGATGTTTGATCATCATTAGTAAGCATTTAATAGATGATCACTGTGTGCACTCACTGTGCTAATAAGAATGTCAACATTATGATTTACAAACTTGGGTGAAATACAGCCTGTTGGAGAAGAAAAATAGGCAAGCAGAGAGGCATTAGAAATATATATCCACAGCAACTATTAGCCATCTCTCAGCCTCTTAACAGTCTGTCTTACTCTACCAAAAATTATTTCCCGGAATAAATTGTCTATGTCGGGAGGGACATGGGGGACAAAGGGATAGTGCTGGCTTGAGATTTATAAGACAAAAGGCTCTTTTGAACTAAATGAGAAAAAAGAATGGAAAAGGAGAGGATTAGGGCTGTGGAAGCTAGGGCCCTCTCTTCCCACCCTATATACTTTGTCTCACCCTGTAAAATTGGACTAGAATTCTTAGGGGTGCAGTCACTGGCTGGTGCCAGTGGACTTGGTATTAAACAAGTACATAGTTTGAGAAGTTAGTGACAGGACATTTTTAATGATTATGGCCCAAAGTGGTATTCTTTCTTTTCAAGGCTCCATATGCATAGACCCCAATCAGATTTTCCTGCTAAGGCTTAATCACCCACCTGCCTAACCTTAATCAAATTGTTCCTCATCACTTTATAAAGAAGGCCATTAAGAGTAGCTCCACACTTTATTAAAGGAGTTGGCCCTCCCCCTTTTAAAAACCTATATCCCACTGAGACATGGAACAGAGTTGTGTTTACAGCTTAACCGTTCCTTTGAGACAGAAATGATATTTTATATTTATGTATTACATTTATATTAACTTTTGTGGAAAGTGCCTTTTGAAGTTTATTTCCATTAAGCCTCAAAGTCTAATCCCTGGATCTAAACCACATTAAATACTTTGATGGCAGCCTGTGCTTTGAACAAGTATTTCAAATAGATAACATTAACCTAAATAATCCTGCTGCCTAATATACTCTCAGATAAAATATTGATTTAAATGCTAATATAGATGTACAAGATTCCATTTGCTTACTGCTCTTATACACAAAAATGTATGAACATTTACCCTTTTCTAGACAGTGAGACTTGTTCTGCAGCCTGCAGCAGGGTTTGAGAGCCATGTTTAAGTTCCCAAAGGCTTCATGCTATTAGATCAGTGACTTGCTAAAATCAGCGCTTGATTGATTTACAGTATACCCTGTGACCCATACTGATTAATATACAAAATAAGCAGTCAAATACAATCATGATAATAGAGTTGGATCTGAAAGGCCTTAACAGTTTACAAAGTACTTGCAGATACATGATCTCATTTGATCCCCTCAAAAATGCTGTGAAGTCGATACAGCAGGTATTATCATCATCCCTTTTTATCGAAGGCCACCCTGTTTCTAAATAATGGAGCTACACTTGAACCCAAGTCATCACGTTCCAGGACCTGTGCAATTTCCACAATACCATGCTATGTCTATCACCTGTTTCAGGATATAGTGAAGAAATACATTATTTGCATATAAAAATATTAACTATGTTATAAAGACTGTGATGGTTTCTTGGAAAACACTTCAGTGGCATAGCAAATTCCTGTTACATGGCTTGGTACTTGTTGGTCTCAGTGTTCTAAGCAGTTTTAGTCATTTTTAGTGTTTTCCCCTTTCTGATCAGATCTGCCACGTTTTGTCACCACTCTGGGTTTGCAGATGTTGTTTGATGAGATTGCTCTGCAGAGGATGAGAGAATGGTGAGGACACCTAGCATAGCTGATAAGCAGCTTGGTTTTGAGGCAAAAGAGAGCAATGCTTCTTTGGGTCCTGTGAACTGGTAGGAAACCAAGGGGTTAGTCTTTTCTATTAGAAACTCTGTAAACGGAATTTCACCACATCTTGTCACTCCCTAGACCCGAATACTGTATTCTAAACCTTACTCCGTGCTCTAGCAAGATAATAAGGGTAATGCACATATAAATCAACCTTTCATTTACTTAAAATGATAATCCTGCAATAAAGGAGGAAATGACAGCTACTCTGATCTTCGAATACTGGGCAAAGGGAAACCGTTCCTAAGCACACAGTCCTTCAATATGACGTAACCTTTTTCATTTAACAAACAGTTTCCCCTAGTAATTCTTTGTGCTGGCAAACCATGAAAGGAAGCATGTGGACTTGGCAGTCCAACCCTGAAGTTTGTGTCTAAAAAATTACTGCAATTTATGTACCAAGGGTCCAAATGACGTTTGTCATTTGGCTGGGCAAAGACATTTCTGAAATTAAAAAGGATGACCTTATTTCACTTAGTGAAATGAGATGAATTCTTTAATGGAACCCATTTTGAATAGTTGTTCATAGGGCAGCACTGTCAAAAAAAAAAAAAGAGCTGAATTTACATTCTTCTGTATCATCAGAAGAAAATACACTCCTAAAATAAGTCTAAGATTTGCTTGGTTCTCATTGAGAACCTCAGAGTACCATTTTACAATTCCTATTCCTAGATGGTGATTTGGCACAATTTTTTTCCTTTGAGGTAAAAACAGTGGTCCCAGTACAACTGAAGATAGTACTATGCTTTTTATTGATATTTAGTAAACAGTACCCACCTTTTTTTCTTCTTGCTCCTTAATCCTTAGGAAGGCCTATAGTTACCGAGGTTGAATATGTTTTTAATATTCATTTAATATCACATGTATAACATGTAATTAGCAACTTATTAGAAGCCTAATGTGTTTGTTTAGTTAACACTTAAACACCCCTTGTACATCACAGGCACTGTGAATTTATTTAATCCTCCTACAACTCTTGAGGTAAGGACCCTTATCCCCATTTTACTGGGATACAGAGAGGTTAAATACCTCATCTGACATCACAAAGCTAATAAGTTGGGAGCTGCGGTTTGAACCCAGGAATTCTGGCTCCAGGGGCCTTGCACTTGACCACTATGCTATAGTGCTTTGGCCTTAGATGGGCTGCCACAGGAAGACTCCTTTCCTCAGTGTTAGCCCTGCCTGAGACAAGTGCAGACTCTTTGCTACCTTGACCCCTACCCACTCCAGTCTCTGTCCTCACCTGCTCCAGTCATGCTAATGTTGAACATGTACTGACAAAATAGGTTGGACCAACCCTAATGATAGTCTCTGTTGAATGTGTCCCAAACTCTCCCATCACTCTCCTCTCATCATCCCCTTCCTTTCACCCCTCTTTCTTTATAGGACTTCCTATAAAGTGAGAAGTGAGAAAATGTCAAGGATAGCTGGTACTTAATTTGAGTTTTCTTTCAGAGCTGAGGGAGAAATTCCCGTTTGGCAACCAAAGTTAGAGGATGAACCATAGGAGAGGTCATTCCTGGTGACTAAGCTGGGACTCAGAACACATTTTCCAAAAGAAACATTTTTATATATGGTAGGTCGTTTTTATGAGTTATTTACTTTCAGGACAGCATAGACCTATACTTCATTTATCTGTTGATTCATCAGATCATTTGTTCAGCAAGTTTTTAAAGAGCACCATGTGCAGGACTTCCCTGGTGGCGCAATGGTTAAGAATCCGCCTGCCAATGCAGGGGACACAGGTTCAAGCCCTGGTCTGGGAAGATCCCACATGCCGTGGGGCAACTAAGCCCATGCGCCACAACTACTGAGCCCGCACACCTAGAGCCCGTGCTCCACAAGAGAAGCCACCACAATGAGAAGCCCACACACCACAACAAAGAGTAGCCCCCGCTCACCGCAACTAGAGAAAGCCCACCCACAGCAACGAAGACCCAACGCAGCCAAAAATTAATTAATTAATTAATTAAAACTAAATAAATAAAGAGCACCATGTGCCAGGTATTATACGAGGTGCTAGGGACCCAGATTGCCACCATTGGATTAAGTCCATGGCTTGGCTGGTCTGTAGAACCTAACGCATTATTTATGGCATTGAATCTATGAGAAAAGAAGCACTGATGAACTCTGGGAAGGTACCTCTTTCATAATGTAGGTATTGTCAGTAATGACAGTCTTAACTTCAGATATTTGAGAAAAATTTAAAACTTGGAAATGCAAACTGCAAAATATTGACTTTTAGAAATCAATGTGTGCTTTCATTTGAGAATGAACTTTTTAAAACTATGATACCTTTCCAGTAACCAGTTAAACCTGGATTAATTTATATACCCAGCAAGTGGACATCCTATTAATTGAGATCAGTGAATGACACTAGTGGCAAATACTGTGATTCTTTCCCCCAATGCTTCTCAACATCATATCTTTTCAGTGCAGATGTTTTAGAAGTTGGTCACTGAATTTGGAAGAGCTATATCTGTGTTATGTTTTTCTTTCATCTATAAATAGAATGGTTAGGCGTATTTAATTTGGTAGGGAAACTTTATCATTTAATGCCATTTTCTGTTACAGACTTGAAATCTAAATACGCTTAAGTTCTAAGATGGTTTGTCACTAAATGTAATTAGAGTGTGTAGCTTTGCAAAACCTAAAGGTGTCAAAAGAATGATGCTGTCTGCAATCTTTAGGGAGATTTAGAGTCTCTGCAATACCCAGGAAGACTTTGGAAGTATGCACACATATAACCATTCATTCACTGGTGCACATATACATACTTGTGGCACTGATATCTGCCTGTCCCACTTCTGCCCCAGCTCCCCTGATGCTCCCTGTTATCTAAAGGCTCAAGATCCAGATTTATTGGTTCATTAGGAGCAAATCCTGTCTGGAATGAGTCTTTTGCTTCCAATCCTGGCTGGTATTCAAAAAAGTATTTAGTCCTCTGGACCCTTGCATGAGCATCAGACTTCAGTCTGCCTATCTGATTCTGCCATGTGAGGCCAGTCTCCCTACCAGGTCTTTCTGCCCACCTCCAGATAGACTTGCACGGACTTCCCAACGATAGCCACCAAACACCGAGAACTGTTGTACTAAAGTCTTGACAGGATCCATCCTGCCGTAAACAGTTTCATATGTAGTTACTCCTCATCACTTATCTTCCATGTTCGGGAAGCTGGTCATAAGTGACCCCAATACCTGCATAGGCATTTCTGCATTAACACATTCACCCATCCTCTGGACTACTTTCTGTCTCTCTCTCAGTAGCCTATCAAAAGTATCTTCATCCCACCTCTGTTTTGAATCTCCAGTGATCTCCACCTTGTCCTCATTTTCCTGTTTCACATATAGACATTACCACACCACCTAGCACCTGTAGGGTATTGTTCCTTTATTTTCTCATCTATGTCAGCCTTGATTCTTCTAATGAGATTGTAAACTCCTGTGAGTTCAGAAACGATTTCAAATGCTTCTTTTGTGTTCCTTATTGTCTCTATCAATAATAAATACTTGTGGGAGGGAGGGAGACGCAAGAGGGAGGAAATGTGGGAACATGTGTGTGTGTGTGTAGCTGATTCACTTTGTTGTAGGGCGGAAACTAGCACACCATTGTAGAGCAATTACACTCCAATAAAGATGTAAAAAAATAATAATAATAAATACTTATTTCAGTAAGTAACCTTGATAATGTCCAGTGACATAATAAAGAGTGATACAGTTTTTGAGCCCTTATTATATATTAGGCACCATGTACATTATCCCAGTTAGTCCTCACATCAGCTCTATGAAGTAAGAACTATTATTATATCCTTTTTCAGTTGACACATTGACATTACACAGTTAGGAAGTGGTAGGGGTATAAGGATTTAAACCCAGACCTGTCTGACTCACAGCCCATGAAAATAAACAACTACATTTCTTTGTCTTCAGTATATCTTTGCCTGGGGAACAAAATCTAGATAAGCAATAACCTGCTAGGAGCCTGGGGTTTCCTAGAGGGACTTACTCATTCGTTTTGTCAATATTTGTCAGTGTCTATTGAATCCTTAATAGGAAGAGGCTTTAGAAACTTGCACATAGCAGTGAGGAGTGTGGACAGATGGTGAGTTCAGTGAGGAAAAAGAAGAAGCAAGCAGTAAAGATAGATGGATGCTCACAAATATGAATTGAACAATGCATACGTTCCCTCTTTTTTGTTTAATTTTATTGGAGTATTGTCGACTTACAATGTGTGTTAGTTTCAGGTGTACAGCAAAGTGATTCAGTTATACATATACATATATCATTCTTTTTCAGACTCTACCCATATAGGTTATTACAGAATATGGTGTGGAGTTCCCTGTGCTATACAGAAGGTCCACTCATACGTGGAATCTAGTTGTAAAAATGATACAAATGAACTTATTTACAAAACAGAAACAGACTCACAGATTTCGAAAACAAATTTATGGTTACCAAAGGGGAAGCCTGGAGGGGGGCATAAATTAAGAGCTTGGGATTAACATACACACACTACTACATGTAAACTAGATAACCGTTGCTCCCTCTTTAACCCTTGAACTTGAAACCTGATTTGTGATCCCACCACAAGTCTAGTGAAACTGCACCTGTAAGCCCTACCAGCATTTCCTTAAGTCCCATACTCTGATCTCTGTGTGGCACTTCCCATTGTGACCTCCCACTCCTTCCTGAGCCACTTGGCTCCTTTGTTTTCTGTGACAGTCTGCTGAGTCTCAGATTATTTCTCTGATGCCTACTCTTTTCGTTTTGTTGTCTGGCCCTTTTTCTCATCCTATATGCAGGCATTCCCTCAGGTTCTGTCCTTGACCCTCTTCTCTCCTCCTCCTAAACTCCCTCCCTTGTAGATCTCATGCATTTTCATGGTGTCAGCTCCCATTTGTATGCAGAATGCTCTCTCATCTGTAGTTTCAGCAATCCAGACCTCTCCCCAGGGCTTTAGCCCCACATGTCCAACAGCCTGTCAGGTAGCTTCACTAGCACTTCAGTGTGTCCAAAACCACACATCGTATGTTTCTCTCAAGCCTCCTGTTTCTCTCCTGGGGAATCCTATTCTTGAATGACATCAGCATTCTCCAAGTCACCTTTGACTCATCCTTCTTGCTGATCCCCACAACAGTCAGTGGCCTGGACCTGTTGATTTTATGTCCTAAATATCCGTTGCCTCTGTCTCTTAATTTCCATTCCCACAAACTTCATTACTACCTGATTAATCTCTCCAGAGAATAGTTCTGATCATCTTTAATTCTCTATTCAAAACTTTCAAGGATATAAAGTATTAAGGAGAAAGAAATGAAGAGAGGGAGACAGGGAGGAAAGAAAAGAGAAGAGGCCTCCTTAGCTGGCCACCCAAGGACCCAACCTTCACTCCTTCCTTCCTTGATCCACCAAGCACAAGCAACAGACCCCGCTGCCAGTAGCAAATATTCTCACCACCTCTTCTAAGAACATGTATCTGTACCTCTCTTTCTCACTTGAATTACAGTTATTAGCATTTATGTTTATCTCCACTACTAGAGATCTTGGGCTCTCATCTTGTTCACTTAGTACCCCGCGTACCCAGCACTGTGTTTTAACGCCTAGTAGATACTCACAGAAGTACTGAGAATGAAGTGTGACCATGACTACACCTGCCCCCAGTTACTGCTCTTTTGCTCAGCATAAAGGGTAAATGGAAGATTTCTCCATTGTATGCATGTTTGCTTTACCCCTTTTTTGCTTCTTCCCTTGCCTCTGTCATAAACATGGTTTGTGGGGTCTGATTTAGGGGAGAGGTTCTTGTACAGCTTCTTCTATGAGGTTAGCCATCACTGTCACTGTGGCCTTAAAGAACCTGAGTCATGATTATTTCTGGGCAACTCACTGGGTTCTGTAGCCACTTTGGTCTATTGCTGAGTGTCAATTGGGGACAGAAGGCGGCTTGCTGCCCTCTGGAGTATTTCGGGTAATTCATAGCCAAGCCATCCGTAGCAGAAATTTCCCTCAGCAGGACAGATGCAGCCAATTCCAGAGATTGAATCTGTCCTCAACCACAGCCTGATCAATCTTAGTGGATAGTTCTCTTATAAATAGAAATGAATCCTTTTGGCCAACACGGTGCATAAATTGTGTAATAAATGTTTCAAAATCCCTTAGAAGTTCAGGGTATGCTATTAGAGGAGTAGCCTCTGTGCCCTGACTAATATATTCACATTCCAAAAAGATACCTCATAAATCCCTGTTTATTCCTGGACAGGGTTCTTGTTCTTTTTGTTGCTTTTTTTAAAACATCTTTACTGGACTATAACTGCTTTACAGTGGTATGTTAGTTTCTGCTTTATAACAAAGTGAATCAGCTATACGTATACATATATCCCCATATTTCCTCCCTTTTGCATCTCACTCCCACCCTCCCTATCCCACCCCTCTAGGTCACAAAGTACCGAGCTGATCTCCCTGTGCTATGCAGCTGCTTCCCACTAGCTACCGGTTTTACATTTGGTAGTATTTATAACTCCATGCCACTCTCACTACGTCCCAGCTTACCCTTCCCCCACCCGATATGCTCAAGTCCATTCTCGACCTCTGCGTCTTTATTCCTGTCCTGCCCCTAGGTTCTTCATTACCATTTTATCTTCCTTTAGATTCCATATATATGTGTTAGCATACGGTATTTGTTTTTCTCTTTCTGACTTATTTCACTCTGTATGACAGACTCTAGGTCCATCTACCTCACTACAAATAACTCAATTTTGTTTCTTTTTATGGCCGAGTAATATTTCATTGTATATATGTGCCACATCTTCTTTATCCATTCATCTGTCCATTGACACTTAGGTTGCTTCCATGTCCTGGATATTGTAAATAGAGCTGCAATGAACATTGTGGTACATGCCTCTTTTTGAATTATGTTTTTCTCAGGGTATATGCCCAGTAGTGGGATTGCTGGTTTGTATGGTAATTCTATTTTTAGTTTTTTAAGGAACCTCCATACTGTTCTCCATAGTGGCTGTATCAGTTTACATTCCCACCAACAGAGCAAGAGGGTTCCCTTTTCTCCACACCCTCTCCAGCATTTATTGTTTCTAGATTTTTTGATGATGGCCATTCTGATTGGTGTGAAGTGATACCCCATTTTGGTTTTGATTTGCATTTCTCTAGTGATTATTGACATTGAGCATCCTTTCATGTTTGTTGGCAATCTGTATATCTTCTTTGGAGAAATGTCTGTTTAGGGCTTCTGCCCATTTTTGGATTGGGTTGTTTCTGTTTTTGATATTGAGCTGCATGAGCTGCTTGTAAATTTTGGAGATTAATCCTTTCTCAGTTGCTTCATTTGTAAATATCTTCTCCCATTCTGAGGGCTGTCTTTATGTCTTGTTTATGATTTCCTTTGCTGTGCAAAAGCTTTTAAGTTTCATTGGTCCCATTTGTTTATTTTTGTTTTTATTTCCATTTCTCTAGGAGTTGGGTCAAAAAGGATCTTGCTGTGATTTATGTCATAGAGTGTTCTGCCTATGTTTTCCTCCAAGAGTTTGATAGTGTCTGGCCTTACATTTAGGCCTTTAATCCATTTTAAGTTTATTTTTGTGTATGGTGTTAGGGAGTGTTCTAATTTCATTGTAGCTGTCCAGAGTTAATTGCTTTAGGTGTTAGGTTAGGTTTTTTATTTGAGATATTCCTTGTTTCTTAAGGTAGGCTTGTGTAGCTATAAACTTCCCTCGTAAAACTGCTTTTGCTGCATCCCGTAGGTTTTGGGTCGTGTTTTCATAGTCATTTCTTTCTAGGTATTTTTTGATTTCCTCTTTGATTTCTTCAGTCATCTCTTGGTTATTAAGTAGTGTGTTGTTTAGCCTCCATGTGTTTGTATTTTTTACAGATTTATTCCTGTAATTGATACCTAGTCTTATAGCGCTGTGGTCAGAAAAGATACTTGATACAATTTCAGTTTTTCTTCAGTTTACCAAGGCTTGATTTGTGACCCAAGATATAATCTATCCTGGAGAATATTGCATGAGCACTTGAGAAGAAAGTGTAGTCTGTTGTTTTTGGATAGAATGTCCTATAAATATCAGTAAAGTCCATTTTGTCTATTGTATCATTTAAAGCTTGTGTTTCCTTATTTATTTTCATTTTGGATGATCTGTCTATTGGTGAAAGTGGGGTATTAACGTCCCCTAATATGATTGTGTTACTGTTGATTTCCCCTTTTATAGCTGTTAGCATTTGCCTTATTTATTGAGGTGCTCCTATGTTGGGTGCATAAATATTTACAATTGCTATATCTTCTTCTTGGATTGATCCCTTGATCCTTATGTGGTGTCCTTCCTTGTCTCTTCTAATAGTCTTTGTTTTAAAGTCTATTTTGTCTGATATGAGAATTGCTATTCCAGCTTTCTTTTGATTTGCACTTGCATGGAATATCTGTTTCCATCCCCTCACTTTCAGTCTGTATGTGTCCCTAGGTCTGAAGTGGGTCTCTTGTAGACAGCATATATGCAGGTCTTGTTTTCTTATCCATTCAGCCAGTCTATGTCTTTGGGTTGGAGCATTTAATCCATTTACATTTAAGGTAATTATCGATATGTATGTTCCTATTATCATTTTCTTAGTTGTTTTGGGATTGTTATTGTAGGTCTTTTCTTTCTCTTGTGTTTCCTGCCTAAAGAAGTTCCTTTAGCATTTGTTGTAAAAGCTGGTTTGGTGGTGCTGAATTTTCTTAGCTTTGCTTGTCTGTAAAGGTTTTAATTTCTCTTTTGAATCTGAATGAGATCCTTGCTGGATAGAGTAATCTTGGTTGTAGGTTTTTCCCTTTCATCACTTTAAATATGTCCTGCCACTCCCTTGTGGCTTGCAGAGTTTCTCCTGAAAGGTCAGCTGTTAACCTTATGGGGATTCCCTTGTATGTTATTTGTTGTTCATCCCTTGCTGCTTTTAATATTTTTTCTTTGTATTTAGTATTTGATAGTTTGATTAATATGTGTCTTGGCATGTTCCTCCTTGGATTTATCCTGTATGGGACTCTTTGTGTTTCCTGGACTTGATTAACTATTTCCTTTCCCACATTAGGGATGTTTTCAACTATAATCTCTTCAAATATTTTCTTGGTCCTTTTCTTTTTCTCTTCTTTTTCTGGGACCCTATAATTCGAATGTTGGTGTGTTTAATGTTGTCCTAGAGGTCTGTAAGACTGTCCTCAATACTTTTCATTCGTTTTTCTTTATTCTGCTCTGCAGTGTTTATTTCCACTATTTTATCTTCCAGGTCAGTTACCCGTTCTTCTGCCTCAGTTATTCTGCTATTGATTCCTTCTAGAGAATTTTTAATTTCATTTTTTGTGTTGTTCTTCATTGTTTGTTTGCTTTTTTAGGTCTTCTAGGTCCTTGTTAAACGTTTCTTGTATTTCTTCCATTCTATTTCCAAGATTTTGGGTTATCTGTACTGTCATTACTCTGAATTCTTTTTAGGTAGACTGCCTATTTCCTCTTCGTTTGTTAGGTCTGGTGGGTTTTTACCTTGCTCCTTCATCTGCTGTGTGTTTCTCTGTCTTCTCATTTTGCTTAGCTTACTGTGTTTGAGGTCTCCTTTTTGCAGGGTGCAGGTTCGTAGTTCCCTTTGTTTTTAGTGTGTGTCCCCAGTGGCTAAGGGTGGTTCAGTGGGTTGTGTAGGCTTCCTGGTGGAGGGGACTAGTGCCTGTGTTCTGGTGGATGAAGCTGGATCTTGTCTTTCTGGTGACCAGGACTGCATCCGGTGGTGTGTTTTGGGGTGTCTTTGACATTATGATATTAGGCGGCCTCTCTGCTAATGGGTGGAGTTGTGTTCCTGTCTTGCTAGTTGTTTGCCCTAAGGTGTCCAGCACTGCAGTTTGCTGGTCATTGAGTGGAGCTGGGTCTTAGCGTTGAGATGGAGATCTCTGGGAGAGCTTTTGCTATTTAATATTACTTGGAGACAGGAGGTCTCTGGTGGACCAATGTCCTGAATTCAGCTCTCCCACCTCAGAGGCACAGGCCTGACACCCACCAGAGTACCAAGACCCTGTCTGCTGTATCACTTCCAGAGATGAGCCAAAGGAAGTACTTAAAGAAAAGATCAGCAAATCCATTTTTCAGAAGGTGTCCTTGCTATCAGTTTGTCAAGGATGTCTGAATCCTGTCTTCAGAGAGCATAGTAGAGACAGGCTCTCCAGTTGAGACTCCTGGGCATATATCTGCTAGTGTTGGAGGGTCTCCTGCAGAGGCGGGGGGTGTCTGTGGTTCACCACGGGGAAAAGCACACTGGCTGCAGAAGTTCTGGGAAATACTCCTTGGCATTGAGCCCTCCTGGAGTCCACCATTAGCCCCACCCCTAGACAGCATTCTTATTTGAATTTCTGCCTTCTTTCCTACCCTGATGAACGACTTAGAAAGGAACATAAAGGTATTATCACCTTTTCCCATTAAACTGAGGACCTAGGGCAAGTTCTTGCACCCTATACTCTGGGCCTCTCCTCTTAATACCCAGCAGTACACAAAGCCCCATAGCCCCTAGGAACCCAGTGCCTCCAAAGAACACCATAACTTTAAAAAGCTAAGGAAAGGGCTTCCCTGGTGGCGCAGTGGTTGAGAGTCCGCCTGCCGATGCAGGGGACACGGGTTCGTGCCCCGGTCCGGGAAGATCCCACATGCCGCGGAGCGGCTGGGCCCGTGAGCCATGGCCACTGAGCCTGCGCGTCTGGAGCCTGTGCTCTGCAACGGAGAAAGACAAAAGTCTCTCCCATCTTTAAGATTTCTTTTCCACTCCTATGAAGTTTCCCTCACTCAAATCTAGTGATAACTTCTTGGAGTGGTTCTTACTTTCTGAAACATTATCATTCAGATTTTCTTGATGTACTGCTGGGGTCCACCTCCTCAGAAACCTGGAGGAAGGGGAGAGAGTGTGAGCTGAGGCAACAGTGACTCATTCATTTGTTCTTTACTCATTCATTTATTTTTGATGGTTCAACAAACATTTTTTATGTATTATTTTCTAGGCACTGAGATTTGATGATGGGAAAGACATGGTTCCTGCCCTCAGGAAACTGTTAATGGAGGTGTGCCACTAAATAGTGAAATGTAATGTTTCTTAATTTTTTTTTTTTTTTTTTTTTTTTTTTTTTTAGACTCTCTGCCACTGCACCACCAGGGAAGCCCTCTTAATTTTTTTAAGTCAGAGTCTCCTTTGAGAATTTGAAGAAAGTATTAGCTTTTCCTTCCACCACTGAAAATAGATACACACAAACTTCTGTATACAAAAACCGTTGGTGAACCTGATATTAAAAATACCTGGCCTGGTAGGTGCTGGGAAATGCAGTGTGTTAGGATGTTAATCTCCATTTTGATCGGTAGAAGGAGAACTGGAAGGTTTTGTGTGTTTGTTTGTTTGTTTCTTTGTTTGTTTTTAAAGAGTGCAAGATACTCAAGGACAGGGTTTGCGTCATGCACATTTGCACTGTGCACGATGCCTGGCACATAGTAGGTGCCCTATGAATACTTGTTGACTAAGTCAATAAACACTATCACCTTAGGTAGTTTCTCTGGGGCAAAAGCTATGGGTTTTTAAAAAATATTTATTTATTTTATTTATTTGGTTGTGCCGGGTCTTAGTTGTGGCAGGTGGGCTCCTTAGTTGTGGCTTGCCAGCTCCTTAGTTGTGGCATGTGAACTCTTGTGGCATGCACGTGGGATCTAGTTCCCCAACCAGTGATTGAACCCGGACTCCCTGCATTAGGAGCGTGGAGCCTTATCCACTGTGCCATCAGGGAAGTCCCTGGAAGGTTTTTAAATAGTGCTCTTAAAATTGTCAAGTTTGTCAAATGTGTACATTAACTCCAAATGAAATTCTAGGCCCTCACAGTATTATAGAAATTAAAAGCAGAAGCCTTACGTGTAGATTCACACAGGTTCTATAAAAGCTATACAATTTTCTCTGGAACTTTTTTTGTTTTTATTTTTTGCATCACGCGGGCCTCTCACCGCTGTGGCCTCTCCCGCTGTGGAGCACAGGCTCCGGACGCGCAGGCTTAGCGGCCATGGCTCACGGGCCCAGCCGCTCCGCGGCATGTGGGTTCCTCCTGAACCGGAGCACAAACCCATGTCCCCTGCATCGGCAGGCGGACTCTCAACCACTGCGCCACCAGGGAAGCCCTTCTCTGGAACTTTTATTTGACATTTATTGAAGTCCCTTGGATCACTGGTATGGTTGTGTTACTTATTAAATATCTGTCAAGGACACCTTCCTCCTTGGGAGAATATTAGTCTGAAGTATGAATATGAGAGTCATTGGCCCAAACTGCTGTTATAGGTTAAAGACCAAATTATGGTTTATAGGAAATCTTTAATCAAACTACACAGCCAAAATAGGAGATGAAGTAATTCTTGAGGCTAGGTCTCAAAAATTGATTCATTCAACATCACCAAATATTTTATTGAGTGTCCACTGTATGCCAGGCACCATTCTGGACACCTGGAATATATCAGCAAACAAAACAGACAAGAATTCATGCCCTCATGGAGCTTAAATTCTGGCAGAGATCCAGGGATGGAGGATAAGCAATAAATAATTAACATAATCAATGAGTAAATTACATGGTATGTGAGAAGGTGCTTGGTGTTACAGAAGAAAAAAACTTAGAACAGCATGAGGAGGATAGACTGCTAGGGGGTTGGAATGTAATCTCAAACCCAGGAGTCAGGGTGAGCCTCATTGAGAAAGTGAGATTGAACACTTGTGGGAAATGAAGGAATTGTTTTTAACAGAGGATTCAGAGCAAAGGGCTTAAACAGCAGTGTGGCTGGAGTGTTTGACAAATAGCAAGGAGTCTAGCATGCCTGGAGTAAGACGATGGAGACAAAAGTTAGAGATGAAGTCAGAAAGGTGTAAGAGGCCAGATCATGTAGGGCCATTTTAAGCCATTGACTTTGGCTTTTACTCTGAGTAAAACAGGAGGGCATTGCAGGGTTTTAGCAGACAAGTGATTTACACTTTATTTTATTTCTGTTTTTAAAAAATTTTTATTAGAGCATAGTTGATTTACACTGTTGTTTTAGTTTCTCCTGTACAGAAAAGTGTATCAGTTATACATATATCCATTCTCTTTTAGATTCTTTTCCCATATAGGTCATTACAGAGTATTGACACAAGTTCCCTGTGCTATACAGTAGGTCCTTATTAGTTTTCTGAGTGAAATAATTCAGAGAAAGACAGATATCATATGATATCGCTTATATGTGGAATCTAAAAAAATGATACAAATGAATTTATTTACAAAACAGAAATATAGTCACAGGTATGGAAAACAAACTTATGGTTACCAGTGAGGGAAGAGGGGGTGGGGGATGGTTGGGGATAAACTGGGAGACTGGGATTGAAAAAGACACACTACTATATATAAAGTAGGTGACATATTTTAAAAGGACAACTCTGGCTCCTGTGTTGACAAAAAACTGATTAAGAGGCAAGTAGACCAGTTGGGAGAAATCCAATCCCAAGACAGTGGTGGTGGCTTGGATCAGCATGGTTGGTAGAACTGGAGGTAATGGGAAGTGGTCAGATTCTGAATGTATTTATTTCCTCTTTATTGGAGTATAATTGATTTACGATGTTGGGTTAGTTTCTGCTGTATAAAAAAGTGAATCAGCTATACATATACGTATATCCCCATATCTCCTCCCTCTTGGGTCTCCATCCCACCTTCAGTATCCCACCCTTCTAGGTGATCACAAAGCACCAAGCGGATCTCCCTGTGCTATGTGGCTGCTTCCCACTAGCTATCTATTTTACATTACCCCCTCCCCATGTCCTCAAGTCCATTCTCCACTTCTGCATCTTTATTCCTGTCCTGCCCCTAGGTTCTTCAGAACCTTTTTTTCTTTTTTTTAAGATTCTATACATATGTGTTAGCATACAGTATTTGTTTCTCTCTTTCTGACTTACTTCATTCTGTATGACAGACTCTAGGTCCATCCACCTCACTACAAATAACTCAATTTCGTTTCTTTTTATGGCTGAGTAATATTCCATTGTATATATGTGCCACATCTTCTTTATTCATCTGTCGATGGACACTTAGGTTGCTTCCATGTCCTGGATATTGTAAATAGAGCTGCATTGAACATTGTGGTACATGACTCTTTTTGAATTATGGTTTTCTCAGGGTATACACCCAGTAGTGAGATTGCTGGGTCATATGGTAGTTCTATTTGTAGTTTTTTAAGGAACCTCCATACTGTTCTCCATAGTGGCTATACCAGTTTACATTCTCACCAGCAGGGCAAGAGGGTTTCCTTTTCTCCACAACCTCTCTAGCATTTATTGCTTGTAGATTTTTTGGTGATGGCGATTCTGAACGGTGTGAGGTAATACCTCATTGTAGTTTTGATTTTCATTTCTCTAATGATTACTGATGTTGAGCATCCTTTCATGTGTTTGTTGGCAATCTGTATATCTTCTTTGGAGAAATGTCTATTTAGGTCTTCTACCCGTTTTTGGATTGAGTTGTTTGTTTTTTGATATTGAGGTGCATGAGCTGCTTGTATATTTTGGAGATTAATCCTTTGTCACTTGCTTCGTTTGCAAATATTTTCTCCCATTCTGAGGGTTGTCTTTTCATCTTATTTATGATTTCTTTTGCTGTGCAAAAGCTTTTAAGTTTCATTAGGCCCCATTTGTTTATTTTTGGTTTTAATTCCATTTCTGTAGGAGTTGGGTCAAAAAGGGTCTTGCTGTGATTTATGTAATGGAGTGTTCTGCCTATGTTTTCCTCTAAGAGTTTTATAGTGCCTGGCCTTACATTTAGGTCTTTAATCCATTTTGAGTTTATTTTTGTGTATAGTGTTAGGGAGTGTTCTAATTTCATTCTTTTATATGTAGCTGTCCAGTTTTCCCAGCACCACTTATTAAAGAGGCTGTCTTTTCTCCACTGTATATTCTTGCCTCCTTTATCAAAGATAAGATTTCCATATATGTGTGGGTTTATCTCTGGGCTTTCTATCCTGTTCCATTGATCTATATTTCTGTTTTTGTGCCAGTACCATACTGTCTTGAAAAATGCCATTGGTAAGTCCAATCCAAGAACATGGTATATCTCTCCATCTGTTTATATCATCTTTAATTTCTTTGCTTTGGCTCTTCGGAATCTTTTCCATACAAATTGTGAAATTTTTTTTTCTAGTTCTGTGAAAAATGCCATTGGTAGTTTGATACTGATTGCCCTGAATCTGTAGTTTGCTTTGGGTATTATAGTCATTTTCACAATGTTGATTCTTCCAATCCAAGAACATGGTATATCTCTCCATCTGTTTATATCATCTTTAATTTCTTTCATCAGTGTCTTATAGTTTTCTGCATACAGGTCTTTTGTCTCCTTAGGTAGGTTTATTCCTACGTATTTTATTCTTTTTGTTGCAATGGTAAATGGGAGTGTTTCCTTAATTTCCCTTTCAGATTTTTCATCATTAGTGTATAGGAATGCAAGAGATTTCTGTGCAGTAATTTTGGATCCTGCTACTTTACCAAATTCATTGATTAGCTCTAGTAGTTTTCTGGAGGCATCTTTAGGATTCTCTATGTATAGTATCATGTCATCTGCAAACAGTGACAGCTTTAATTCTTTTCTGATTTGGATTCCTTTTTCTTCTCTGATTGCTCTGGCTTACACATTCAAAAGTATGCTGAATAATAGGGATGAGAGTGGGCACCCTTGTCTTGTTCCTGATCTTAGAGGAAATCGTTTCAGTTTTTCACCATTGAGAACGATGTTGGCTTTGGGTTTGTCATATATGGCTTTATTATGTTGATGTAAGTTCCCTCTGTGCCTACCTTCTGGAGAATTTATGCCATAAATAGGTGTTGAATTTTGTCAGAAGCTTTTTCTGCATCTGTTGAGATTATCATATGGTTTTTCTCCTTCAATATGTTAATATGGTGTATCATATTGATTGATTTGCGTATATTGAAGAATTCTTGCGTTCCTGGGATAAACTCCTTTTAATGTGCTGCTGGATTCTGTTTGCTAGGATTTGGTTGAGGATTTTTGCATCTGTGTTCATCAGTGATATTGGCCTTTGGTTTTCTTTTTTTGTGACATCTTTGTCTGGTTTTGGTATCAGAGTGATGGTGATCTTGTAGAACGAGTTCGGGAGTGTTCCTCCCTCTGCTATATTTTGGAAGAGTTTGAGAAGGATAGGTGTTAGCGCTTTTCTAAATATTTGATAGAATTCACCTGTGAAGACATCTGGTTCTGGGCTTTGTGTTTTGGAAGATTTTTAATCATAATTTTAATTTCTGTGGTTGTGATTGGTCTGTTTATATTTTCTATTTTTTCCTGGTTCAGTCTCAGGAGGTTGTGCTTTTCTAACAATCTGTCTGTTTCTTCCAGGTTGTCCATTTTATTGGCATATAGTTGCTTGTAGTAATCTCTCATGAGCCTTTGTATTTTTGACGGCTGTGCTTTTCTAACAATCTGTCCGTTTCTTCCAGGTTGTCCATTTTATTGGCATATAGTTGCTTGTAGTAATCTCTCATGAGCCTTTGTATTTTTGCAGTGTCAGTTGTTAGTTCTCCTTTTTCATTTCTCATTCTGTTGATTTGAGTCTTCTCCCTTTTTTTCTTGATGAGTCTGGCTAGTGGTTCATTAGTTTTCTTATTTTCTCAAAGAACCAGCTTTTAGTTTTATTGATCTTTGCTATAGTTTCCTTCATTTCCTTTTCATATATTTCTAATCTGATCTTTATGATTTCTTTCCTTCTGCTATCTTGGAGGGTTTTTGTTCTTCTTTCTGTAATTGCTTTAGTTGTAAGGTGAGGTTGTTTATTTGAGATTATTCTTGTCTCCTAAGGTAGGATTGTATTGCTATAAACTTCTCTCTTAGAACTGCTTTTGCTGTATCCCATAGATTTTGGGTCGTCGTTGTCATTTGTTTCTAGGTATTTTTTGATTTCTTTGTGATCTCTTGGTTATTGAGTAGCATATTGTTTAGCCTCCATATGTTTGTAGTTTTTACGGTTTTTTTTCCTGTAATTGATATCTAGTCTCATAGTGTTGTGGTTGGAAAAGATACTTGATATGTTTTCAATTTTCTTACATTTTCCAAGGTTTGATTTGTGCCCCAGGATATGGTCTATCCTGGAGAATGTCCCATGAGCACGTGAGAAGAAAATGTATTCTATTGTTTTTGCATGGAGTGTCCTATAAATATCAGTTAAGTCCATCTTGTTTAATGTGTCATTTAAAGCTTGTGTTTCCTTATTTATTTTCATTTTGGATGATCTGTCCATTGGTGAAAGTGTAAAGTGTTAACGTCCCCTAGTATAATTGTGTTGCTGTCGATTTCCCCCTTCATGGTTGTTAGCATTTACTTTATGTATTGAGGTGCTCCTATGTTGGGTGCATAAATATTTACAATTGTTATATCTTCTTCTTGGATTGATCCCATGATCATTATGTAATGTCCTTCTTTGTCTCTTGTAATAGTGTTTGTTTTAAAGTCTATTTTGTCTGATATGAGAATTGCTACTCCAGCTTTCTTTTGATTTCCATTTGCATGGAATATTTTTTTCCATCCCATCACTTTCAGTCTGTATGTGTCCCTAGGTCTAAAGTGGGTCTCTTATAGATGGCATATATACGGGTCTTGTTTTTGTATCTATTCAGCCAGTATGTGTCTTTTGGTTGGAGCATTTAATCCATTTACATTTAAGGTAATTATCGATATGTATGTTCCTATTACCATTTTCTTAATTCTTTGCGGTTTTTTTTTTTGTAGGTCTTTTCTTTCTCTTGTGTTTCCTGCATAGAGAAGTTCCTTTAGCATTTGTTGTAAAGCTGGTGATGCTTAATTCTCTTTAATTTTGCTTATCTGCAAAGTTTTTAAGTTCTCCATCGAATCTGAATGAGATCCTTGCCAGGTAGAGTAATCTTGGTTGTAGGTTTTTCCCTTTCATCACTTTTAATATGTCCTGCCACTTCCTTCTGGCTTGCAGAGTTTCTACTGAAAGATTAGTTGTTAACCTTATGGTTTTCCCTTGTATGCTATTTGTTGATTTTCCCTTGCTGCTTTTAATATTTTTTCTTTGTTTTTACTATTTGATAGTTTGATTAGTATGTGTCTCAGCATGTTTCTCTTTGGATTTATCCTGTCTGGTACTCTCTTTGCTTCCTGGACTTGATTGACTATTTGCTTTCCCATATTAGGGAAGTTTTCCACTATAATCTCTTCTAGTATTTTCTCAGATCCTTTCTTTTTCTCCTCTTTTTCTGGGACTGTTGTAATTCGAATATTGGTGCATTTAATGTTGTCCCAGAGGTCTCTGAGACTGTCCTCAATTCTTTTCATTCTTTTTTCTTTATTGTGCTCCCTGGCAGTTATTTCCACCATTTTAGTCTGCATTCTTTTTCAGGTAGATTGCCTATTTCATCTTCATTCATTTGGTCTTGTAGGTTTTTACCTTCCTCCTTCGTCTGTAACGTATTTTTTTGTCGTTTCTTTCTTTTTTTCTTTTTTTTTTGAATTGTGGTGCTGTATTCCTGTCTTACTGGTTGTTTGGCCTGAGATGTCCAGTCCTGGAGTTTGCAGGCAGTTGGATAGAGTTGGGTCTTCATGCTGAGATGAGGACTTCCGAGAGGCCTCACTCCGATTGATATTCCCTTGGATCTGAGTTTCTCTGTTAGTCCAGTGGTTCGGACTTAGAGCTCCCACGATAGGAGCTCGGGCCTGACCTCTCGCCTGGGAACCAAGATCCCACAAGCAAGTGGCAGGTGAAGTAATGGTCCCTCAAAGACACAGACATCCAAATCCCTGGAACCACCTGGGTGGTGTGTGGTGATGGACCCAGATCCGCTGGAGTGGCAGGGCGGCAGCCTGAGGCGCACAGGGTGGCCTGATGTCCTCAGGATCAGAGCCAGGTCATCTGCGCTGCCTGCACTGCCCAGTGCGCCAGGGACTCTACTTGGGCTTGATAGGCGTCTGTACCCTGGATTCATGTCCAAGGCCCTGAACGTATTTTGAAAGCAGAAATGTCAGTGTTTCCTGACAGATTAGATACAGGGTATGAGAAAGAGAGAGAGAGAGAGAGAGAGAGGAAGAGTCAGGGAAAGAAGATAGGTTTTGTCCTGAACAACTACAAGGATGGAGTTGCCATCACCTGAGATGGAAAAGGCTATGGGTAGAGCCCATTTGGAATGAAAGATCAGGAGCTTAACTTCCAAGGGTTATATGACTTGGGAATTCTTAGACTACTTTTGGTGTCTCTGGGATTTAGCTCATAAGTAAAGTGAGAATAATAGGAGCCAGGTCTCTCACTGTCAGAAAAGGGAGTTACAAGTATGGCAACAGGGAAGACCGGAATAAACCTTGTGATGTTGCATTGCAATTAGAGATATCGTTGTGAATTCATGGTTTTTAATATATAGATACATAGGTATAGAAATGGATATAAATATACACTCTCAAACATACTTTCTTAACTCCATCACTGAAAAGGCCGGAAAGGAATGACATTCCACTAACAGTGAGCACACAACACCTAGATGTAGGGTTTTAAATATCATTCTGCACTAAAGACATCAGGTACCCTGGAGAAACAGCTGATTCCAGGCTGGGGCAGAGGAAGGTTCAGATGAGCCTGGGACATCTTACTGTGCCAGAAAGTACTCAAGTAATGATAAGGACATTACTTATGTCAAAAAGACACAGGAGCGAACTTAAAAGGATTCCATTGGCCAAATCTGGGACTATTTTAGCATCAAAATAAATAGTGATAGTAATAGATTATCACTCATATAATAAAATGAGGTCCATGAGTCCATACTGATATATAAATAAGTGAATTAAATGGGAGATAAAGAAAGCTCTTCTTTATAGTATAATGCCAGATGATAAATGAGTAAGGAATGGTAAAGTTAGAAAAATCACCATTTGACAAATATGAAGGTAATAATTGATTTATGCAAGAATTATCAATGGGTCCTAAACTAATGGATAAAAATTTGATGAGGAATAGCATCTCTACATAGCCTCAAAGCACTTATTACAAAGGAAAATAATAATTTTACAGTAGAGAAACCTGGCAGCTATCATCTAACCAACATTCATATCACCAGAAAGGGGACAGACTAACATCATGACCTCCTTATATGGTGCACTGAGAAGGACATAACATCACTTTTGTAGAATTCCTGCTAAAAATGTACAGCCTCGATCTACTCATGAAGAAACCTCAGACAAACCCAAATTAAGAGTCGTTTAATGGATCTAGAGTTTATTTTGCAAGATGAAAAGAGTTCTATAGAAATTGGTTGCACAACTATATGAATATGCATACTACTACTGAAGTGTGTACTTTGAAATGGTTAAGACAGCTCTATATCAAAACAACAATGCAATCCAAAAATGGGAAGAAGACCTAAACAGACATTTCTCCAAAGAAGATAGACAGATTGCCAACAAACACATGAAAGGATGCTCAACATCACTAATCATTAGAGGAATGCCAATCAAAACTACAGTGATGTATCACCTCACAGCAGTCAGAATGGCCATCATCAGAAAATCTACAAACAATAAATGTGGAGAGGGTGTGGAGAAAAGGGGACCCTCTTGCACTGTTGGTGAGAATGTAAATTGATACAGCCACTATGGAGAACAGTATGGAGTTTCCTTAAAAAACTAAAACTAGAACTACCATATGACCCAGCAATCCCACTACTGGGCATATACCCTGAGAAAACCATAATTCAAAAAGAGTCATGTACCACAACGTTCATTGCAGCTCTATTTACAATATCCAGGACATGGAAGCAACCTAAGTGTCCATCAACAGATGAATGGATAAAGAAGATGTGGCACATATATACAATGGAATATTACTCAGCCATATAAAGAAACAAAATTGAGTTATTTGTGGTGAGGTGGATGGACCTATAGTCTGTCATACAGAGTAAAGTAAGTCAGAAAGAGAAAAACAAATACTGTATGCTAACACATATATATGGAATCTAAAAAAAAAAAAAGTGTTCTGAAGAACCTAGGGGCAGGACAGGAATAAAATCGCATACGTAAAGAATGGACTTGAGGACATAGGGAGGGGGAAGGGTAAGCTGGGACGAAGTGAGAGAGTGGCATGGACATATATACACTACCAAATATAGAGTAGATAGCTATTTGGAAGCAGCTGCATAGCACAGGGAGATCAGCTCACTGCTTTGTGACCACCTATGGGGGTAGGATAGGGAGAATGGGAGGGAGACTCGAGGGAGTAGATATGGGGATATACGTACACGTATAGCTGATTCACTTTGTTATAAAGCAGAAACTAACACACCATTGTAAAGCAATCATATTCCAATAAAGATGTTAAATTAAATAAATAAATAAGATGGTTAAGATAATAAACTATATTATGTGTATTTTACCACAATTTTTTTAAATCTTCAAAAATTTAAGGAACATTCGATAAAATATCTTCAGTAAATCATGAAAGGCGAAGACAAACTGTGAAACTGTCCCAGATGATAGAAGACTAAAGAGACATGACAACTAAATACAGTTTGTGATTCTGGATTGAACCCTGGTTAAGGAGGGAAAAAATACATATAGTAAAATATCGGGACAATTGGCTAAATATGAACAAGGCCTGTAGATTAGATAAAAATATTGTGTCAGCATTACCTTCCTGATTTGGATAATTGCACTGTGGTTATGTTAAAGACTGTTCTTGTTCTTAGTAAACATCACAAGCATTGGGGGAGTAATGAGCCATTATGTTTTCAACTTACACTCAAATGGATCAGAAAAACAATAATATATATGCATACATATATGGGCAGAGAAAGTATGCTTAAGTAAATATGGAAAAATGTTAACAATTAGGGAATCTGGGTGAAGGGAATACAGGATTTCTTAGTACTATTCTTGCAAATTTTCTATAAATCTGAAATTATTTGAAAACAAAAAATTCCAAAAAGGAGTTCATTGTTGGACATGTGGAGGTTGAGATATCTAGTAGACATCTAAATGGAAATGTCATGCAGGCAGTACCATGTTCTGGAGTTTGAGATACAAGTCTGGGCTAAAGATAAAAAATTGGGGGTCTCCATTATAAATGGAGTTTAAGGCTATGAGAATTGACAAGATTACCAAGGGAGTAAGTTAAGGTAGAATAGAATCAAGAATTGAGTCCTGGAAGAGTTAACTACTTAATTTATATTTCCCTCAATAATGCTCTTTACTTCACTTTTAGTCAGTTATCCAAGATGAAGAACTTGGGATTTGTTTAAAAGCCAGTTGTGAAATGAGAAGAAACACTGTTAACAGCTGAGGAATGGAATTACTGTGTGTCTCCTATCTCCAGTATTCGATGACCCCAGCTCATTTTTTTCCCCAGATGTTTTGGTGCCTAGTTGCCAGCAGGTTGTCCACAGAGAATATCTGTGTTCTAGAAAGTGAAGTCATCTTGCGTGGCAGATGGCAGCTGGATAGAAATAGGCCTGCCTGTTTCACAGCAGGGCAGAACTTCGGAGTGCAAACAGTCTTTCATTCAAATCACAGGCAAACTTTCGGATGCTAAAATCAGCCCTCATCTCACAAGCTCCTCTCATCAGTGTCCTGGTAGAAAGCAGCTGTGCTGCTGTGGATAGAAACCCCTGGCTATCCATGATTAGATCTGAAAGAGCTCCCTCTTGTTTCCCCTTTAGTGTGCAAGCCCTAGTGTCAGCCATTGTGAACAGCAGTGGGATTTGGGGGGTTGTACTTAGAGTGAACTAGAGAGCCTAACAGTCATGACAGACATCATCCCCGCCAAATGCTGGATCACATATGCATTGCCTCTGATCAGTCTGCTTGTTTGAAACTAATGTCAAAGGCAATGTGTAGTGTTGGCACTAATCTTTGACAAGAAATGAGAAATAAAACCTTTGTTCACTGGTCCAATGATTTGCCATCAGAGGACCTCTGTCTATCCTTTGATACCTTCAGCGTGCCCTGGAAATTATTTCTATACTCATCTTCCAGGAAGCATCATTCTTTCCAACTGACCAATAACAAGCATATCTAAATCTCATAGAGCACTTTGTAACTTACAGGCCCTTGTGTATCCTTTATCTCATTTAATCTTGATAACAGAACTAAAAAGGAGTCTTATCCCCATTTTGTAGAGAAAGAAACAAGCTAAAGATCATATACCATTGGTAAGCAGCTGTGACTCTTTTCCCTGACGAATTGGTGTAGAAAGTATCAAAGTTTCCACATTGAACCAGTTAAGGAAATGTAGTTTTATTAATCCCATTGTCTAATAAAGTCTCTCCAATGTGATAGAGAAAATACCTCACAGAAAACAGAGGAGAAAAAAGTTTAAAGACCTACTAGATGCAGATGGGAAGTCTCAATCTCATGAATCTTGAGAAATGTATCTTTTGTTGTTGTTGTTGTTCAGAAATAACAAGTCATTTGGGCTGAAATGATTGTTGCTTGTGTTGTGTATGACCATCCTGGTTTTTCTGAAAGAGTGGAGATATTTTCTTGTCATCATTGGCAAGTAGCCTCTAAATTATATGGAGAAAACCTGTCATTGTTAGACTTCACTATCATAAAGTCTTATCACTGGAAAACAAGCCTAAGGAATACAGTCGCTCACTTTGGTGATGGAGCTACATCAAGAAAACTCAGGGGAAGGAAGACAATAGGCAAAGAGACAATTTCTTGTGTGGAGAAAGACTAGGTTTCATCGGCAGTTCTGGCATCCTAGGTTGTTGGCGGTAGGCACCCTGAAGGGGATGTGATGAACTACAGGAGAATGCATTGGTAGGAATATATCCTTTACAGCTTTACTGCAGAATGAGTTATTTCTATTAAGTGTGATCCATTCTGCTTTCCTAGAACCAGAAATATGTTTTCTTGAGAAATGTCAAGAGTACTGTTTGTGTGTGATTTGGGGAGAGGAGTGGGCAGAGAACAGGACAACAATGACACCTGGTTTTAGAGCTATAGAGCAAAGATGCTGTAAAATACTGATAAATGTATTATTTTTTTTAAAAAACTCTGTACATGATTCTAATATGTAGCTAAGGTAGAAAATACTGTTCAAGAGCAGTGATTCTCAAGCTTTGATGTGCAAGTGAGTCATCTGGGGATCCTGTTAAATGGTAGTTTCTGATTTCAGTAGATCCAGGGTACAGCCTGAGCTTTTGCATTTTTTATAAGCTATCAGGTGATACGGAACACTTTGAGTAGCAAAATTCTACAACAAAGGTCCTCAAACTCTGGCCACACAGTAAGATCACCTGGAGAGACTTCTAGTATCCCGTTCTACATGTAAGGAGCTTGGAAATCGCCATCCTGTCCCAAAAGTAAAAAGCTGAATAGACTAAAAATTCAACAACTCTTCTTGGATCCAAAAGAGAGGAGAGAATACAGTGCAAACTACTGCCTCCCAAGACTGGAGAGACAGGTGAATACAGGAAGTCGCAGCTTACCAGAGCAGAAACTGTCAACGGAACCAGTGTCCTGGTAGAAAAACCTGAGCTATAATTGACAAATTGCTAGAGGCTCAGTATGGACAACTGTGAGGGTTGAAAACTCCAGGGGACCCATTACAGAGGAGGTCTCCCACAGTTTTGTGAGATTTACCACCAGGAGCTCCTCCAGGTTCACACAATACATGTCAGAGAAAAATTCCCTCATGTTTCCTGCAGAGGGGACTGAGGGGTGGGAGTGGAGGTGAGGAGGGGGACCATTTTTAAATACACCAGAGCACTCTCTTCTTCTTAATAAGGCTGACCCTCAGGAGAAACTAGTTAATTAGAGCCTAAGGTACTCAGATAATTTCAGAGCCTAACTGACCTGGGGAAAGGAAATACCCAACTCCAGCCCACTCTAGCTATCCTATTCCACCTAAAGGTGCCGGGGGCGGGGGCGGTGGCGGGAGGGGAGAAAACTAAGAAATACTTCAGAAGTTCACAGTCCAGAGGCACAAGTTCACAAAAAGAATGAGACCTAATCACCTAATCATAGGACTTTAGTATGCTTCCCTCTCCATACACCTTACCATCACATTATTAAAGGCTTATTTAGAGCAGTTCCCTGTACCCAGTACATCATGTCCAGCCATCAAGAAAAAATTACAAGGCATTCTAAAAGACAAAAAGCACAATTTTAAGAGATAGAACAAGCTTCAGAACCAGCCATAGTAGGGATGTTGGAATGATCATACTAGGAATTTAAAACACCTGATTATTATGCTAAGGGCTCTAATGGATAAAGTGGACACCAGGCAAGAACAGATGGGCAATGAAAGCAGAGAGTTAGGAATCCTAAGAAAGAACCAAAAAGAAATGCTACAGATAAAAACCACTATAACAAATAAAGAATGCCTTTGAGGGTTTATTAGCAGACTAGACATGGCTGAGGAGCCATGAGCTTGAGAATTTGTCAATAGAAACCTCCAAAACTGAAAAGCAAAGAGAAAAAAGATTGAAAAAAAAAAAAAGAACTGTATATCCAAGGACTGTGGGACAACTACAAAAGGTGTAACATATATAATGGTAATACCAAAGGAGAAGAAAGGAATAGATGAAATATTTGAAATGATAATGACTGAAAATTTCTCTGAAATTAATGTCAGACACCAAAACATAGATCCAGGAAGCTCAGAGAACACCAAGCAGGATAAATGCCAAAAAAACTACACTGAAGCATATGATTTTCAAATTACAGAAAAATCAAAGATAAAGAAACAATCCTGAAAGAAGGCAGAGAGAAAATAGCCTTACCTATAGAGGAACAAACAATTACGTAAACTTCTCAGAAATCATGAGAACAAGGAGAGAGTGGAATGAAATATTTAAGTGGTGACAGGAAGAAAAAAAAAAAACCGCCAGCCTAGAATTCTTTATGCTCTGAAATTTTCTTCAAAGTGAAGGAGAAATAAAGACTTTCTCAGACAAACAAAAATTAAGGGAATTTGTTGCCAGTAGACCTGCATTATGAGAAATGTTAAAAGTTCTTTAGAGAAAAGGAAAATGATATGGGTCAGAAATTTGAATCTACATAAAGAAAAGAAGACCATCAAAGAAGGAATAAGTGAAGGTAAAAATAAAAACTTTTCTTAATTGATCTAACAGATCACAGTGTTTGTATATACTTACATATATAAGTGAAATGAATGACAGCAATGATATAAAAGACAAGAGGGAGGAATTAGGATTATTTTAAGATACTGCCCGTGGTACAATTGACCCTTTTACTTTTTTTTTTTTTTTAGTTGTGTTGGGTCTTTGTAGCTGTGTGCAGCTTTCTCTAGTTGCATCAAGCGGGGGCTACTCTTTATTGCACTGTGCGGGCTTCTCATTGCAGTGGCTTCTCTTATTGCGGAGCACGGGCTCTAAAGCACAGGCTCAGTAGTTGTGGCACACGGGCTTAGTTGCTCCACAGCACGTGGGATCTTCCTGGACCAGGGCTCGAACCCATGTCCCCTGCATTAGCAGGCGGATTCTTAACCACTGTGCCACCAGGGAAGTCCCACAACTGGCCCTTGAGCAACATGGAGTTGAACTGCATGGCTCCACTTATATGCAGATTTTTTTCAATAGTAAATACTACAGTACTACATGATCCACAGTTTGTTGAATCCCCAGATGCAAAAGTGTGGATTCAGAGGAAATGCAGATATGGCAGAACCGTGTATACAGAGAGCTGACTGTATGTTATATGTGGATTTTCAACTGTGCAGAGGGTCAGTGCCCCTAACCCCCATGTTGTTCAAGGGAAAACTGTATATTGCAAACTCTAGGGTAACCACTAAGAAAAGTAGAAGTCGAGTATAACTGATATCCTAAGAAAGGAGAGAAAATAGAATCATATGAAATGTTCAATTAAAACCACAAAAGTCAGAAAAAGAGTGGAAATAAAAATACGAACAAAGAACAAGGGCAAGTAGAAAAGAGTAACAAATATGGTAGATACTAATCCAACTATATCAATAATCACTTTGAACATCAGTGGTCTAAATGCAACTATTCAAAAACAGGGATTGTCAGAGTGGATCATAAAACAACACCCAAATATATGTTGTCTACAAGAAACCCACTTTAAATGTAAAGACACATATAGACTAAAAGTAAATGGATGGAGAAAAATATACCATGCTAACCTGAATCAAAAGAAAGCAGGAGTGGCTATATTAACTTCAGGGCACACAGAGCAGATTTCCAAGAAAGTTATCAGGGATAAAGAAGGGCATTACGTAATGATAAAGGAGTCAGTTTTTCAAAAAGATATGACAGTCATTAATGTGTATGACCTAACAACAGAGTGCCAAACTATGTAAGGCAAAAACTAATAGAAGTGCAAGGAGAAATAACTCCATTATTATGGTTGGAAATTTCAGCACCCTTTTATCAGAAATGGAGAGATCCAACAGGCAGAAAATCAGTAAGGACATAGTTGAACTCAACACCATCAATCAACTATATAGAACGGACATCTATATACTACTTCACCCATCAGAAACAGAGTACGCATTATTCTCAAGCTCACATAGAACATTCAACAAGATAGACCACATTCTGGGCCATAAAACACACCTTAAAATATCAGAAATCATACAGTGTCTGCTCTCAGAACACCATGGAATTAAACTAGAAATCAATAACAGAAAGGTAAATCTCTGATAACATATGGAAATTAAATGACACACTTCTAAATAACACATGGGTCAAAGAAGAAATCTCAAGAGAAATTTAAAAACATTTTGAACTAAATAAAAATGAAACACAGCTTATCAAAATTTGTGGCATATAATGGAAGCAGTGCTTAGAGGGAAATTTTTAACATTGCATGTACTTATTAGAGGAATGATCTAAAATCAGTAGTCTAAGTTTCCACCTTAGGAAACTAGAATAAGAAAAACAAGTTAAGTTCAAAGTAAACAGAAGAAAAGAAATAATAAAAATTAGAATGGAAATCAATGAGATTGAAAACAAGAAGTCAATAGAGAAAATCAGCAAAACCAAATCCTTTTATGGACATTAAAAGGATAATAAAGGAATACTGTGAAGAACTCTATGCCCACGAATTTCATATCCTAGATGAAATGGACCAATTCCTTGAAAGACGTGATTAGCCTAAACTCTCACAAGAAATAGACAATCTGAATAGCCTACATCTATTAAAGAAATTAAATAAATAAATAATAGCCTTCCAAAACAGAAAGCACCAGGCTCAGATGAGTTCTACCAAACGTTTAAGGAAGAAATTATACCAATTTTCTGCAATCTCTTTCAGAGGATAGAAGCAGAGGAAATACTACCTAAGTCATTCTATGGGCCAACATTACCATGATACCAAAACCAGAGAAAGACATTACAAGAAAAGAAAACTACAGACCAGTATCTTTCTTGAACATAGATGTAGAAACCCTCAACAAAATATTAGCAAATTGAATCCAACGATGTACAAGAAGAATTATATGTTATGATCAAGCGGGATTTATCCCGGGTTTGGAAGGCTATTTCAACACTCAAAAATCAATTAATCCTTCAGATCAACAGGCTATAAAAGAAAAATCAGATGATCCTATAAATACATCCAAAAAAAGCACTTGACAAAATCCAACACATTTATCATAAAATCTCTCAGTAAATTCGGGATAGAGGGGAACTTTTTCAACCTATTGAGACTACCTACTAAAAACCTTCAGCTAGTGTCATGCTTAATGGTGAGAAACTGAAAGCTTTCCTACTAAGATTAGGGTCAAGGGAAGGATATCCCCTCTCACTATTCCTTTTCTTTTCACTTTTAATTGAAGTATAATTCATCTACAATGTTGTGTTAGTTTCAAGTGTACAGCAAAGTGATCCAGATATATATATATATACACTTTTCATATTCTTTTCCATTATAGGTTATTATAAGATACTGAGGGGGCTTCCCTGGTGGCGCAGTGGTTGAGAGTCCGCCTGCCGATGCAGGGGACAGGGG